>NC_090030.1:22285377-22585377 GCF_037176765.1 Anolis sagrei | reverse complement strand
CCAGGCTCAGCGATGAGTCCAGGATCACTCCCAAACTGTGAACCTGAGTCTTCAGGGGGAGTGTAACCCCGTCCAGCACAGGCTGTAACCCTTTGCCCTGTTCGGCCTTACGACTGACCAGTAAGACCTCTGTCTTGTCTGGATTCAAGTTCAATTTGTTAGCTCTCATCCAGTCCGACACAGCAGCTAAACATCGATTCAAGGTCTGGACAGCCTCTTTGGTGACAGGTAATGTAGCACAAATCCTATGTAAAATCATGCTGCAAGAGATGCAGGCAAAACGTCAGGAGAGAATGCTTCTGGAGTGTGGCCATACAACCCGGAAAACTCACAACAACCCAGTGATTCCGGCCATGAAAGCCTTCCTCCCATCGTCCCAAACTTTTGGGGAAAGAAATAGCAGAAGCAGCCAAAAAATCGAAAACAAACTCCGATCACACAAAGGAGGTTTTCGCAAGTGGATGACAACATTGTATGAAGCCCCATAAAATCCAAGGTAGTAGTCCAAAGTGTCTCTGAAATTGCTTTATTTTTTATTACTTTTCCTGGCTTGAGTTGTCAGGAATTCTCCCATCGCGCTTTTGCCCCAGAAAGAGATTTTCAGCACATCAAAAATAGAAAGGGCATCCGTGGGCTGGCGAGCCTCCTGGTATGTCTTGTATCCCGGACTTTTCCCCTCAATGGCCATAAAAACAGAAAGCAGCTGGGCTCGTGATGTCCTTGCAATGTTTACTGAAGAGGGATTATTGCATCCCCAGTTATTTATTTTAAGATGCTGCAATGAAAATATACGAGGGCTCTTTCCAACGAAAGAGTATTCCCCTCAGAAATGAAAAGCAGGGTTTTCGCTGAACAGTTTGTACTTTGGCAATATGTGGGGAAACAGAAGAGGCACATAAGGCGCATCTACACTGTAGAATGAATGCAGTTTGACAACACTGGCTCCATGTTATGGTACTAAAATGACTAAAATGATAAAAGGTCTGGAGAACAAGCCCTATGAGGAGCGGCTTAAGGAGCTGGGCATGTTTAGCCTGAAGAAGAGAAGGCTGAGAGGGGATATGATAGCCATGTATAAATATGTGAGAGGAAGCCACAGGGAGGAGGGAGCAAGTTTGTTTTCTGCTTCCTTGGAGACTAGGACGCGGAACAATGGCTTCACACTAAAAGAGAGGAGATTCCATCTGAACTTGAAGAACTTCCTGACTGTGAGAGCCGTTCAGCAGTGGAACTCTCTGCCCCGGAGTGTGGTGTAGACTCCTTCTTTGGAAGCTTTTAAACAGGGACTGGATGGCCATCTGTCGGGGGTGATTTGAATGCAATATTCCTGCTTCTTGGCAGAATGGGGTTGGACTGGATGGCCCATGAGGTCTCTTCCAACTCTTTGATTCTATGACCTCTCCTGAAGTCCTGGGATTTTTTGCCCCTCACTAAAACCCGTGATTTAGTGCTGTCTGTCAGTCAGAGAAGGCCAGATACTTTGTAAATCTGCAACTCCCATGTTTCCATAGTGTTGAGTCACTACAACTCTGAGGCTTCCATAGCATTAAACCATGGCAGTTAAAGTGGTATTAACCTACATTCATTCTACAGTGTACATTCACTCATAAAAGAGGGACCAGAACATCCATAGAAGTGTCAGAACATCTGAAATATTTCCATATATTGTTTAGGAAGCGCATAATGGGTCAGTTTGTGGCCTTTCGGCACCTCCTCCATGTTCACCATCCACCAAAGACTCAACTGTTTTGACCGAGTCGATTTTGCCGGCACGAAAGATATCCCGATTGCTATTAAACTGGTAGAGGCTCAGCTTCAGCAGATGTTGGATCCTGTCCTGGAACTGCCTTCCGATGAAGTAGTACAACAAAGGGTTGATGCAACTGTTGGTGAAGCCCATCAAGAGGCCGAAAGGCAAGGCAGCGTCGATGGCGGAGGTGACCCGGCAGTCGCTGATCACCTCCATCCAAAACAAGGCATCCAGAAAGGTCAAGATGTGGAAGGGGAGCCAGCAGATCAAGAAGGCCACCACCACCGCAGCTACTAGCTTCAAGACGTGGTCTCTCATCTGCTTGCTCTTCCTGAACCCCCGGGCCTTTGTCAAATGGATCCGGATGGAAACATAGCACACGATGATGACAGAGAGCGGGATGATGAACCCTAATGTGTTCTTCACCAACGCTGTCCCGGCTGACCATTCGGAATACTTCTCCAATGGATAAGCCATGATGCAAGCGGTCACGTCCCACTCTGGGATGTACTTGGTGTTCCTGAAGTAGAAAGTGGGCAAGGAAGCCAAAGCGGCTAATCCCCACACTATGAAGGCCACAACCGATGCCTTCTTGGGAGTTCCTTGTTGGGACCGGAAAGGGTGGATGATGGCCTTGTAGCGGTTGCCACTCATGCAAGTGATGAAGAAGATGCTGGCAAACATTGTAAGAGAGAGGAGCGAGCCAGAGATCTTGCACATTGCTGAGCCGAAGCGCCAGTTGTACCCGTAGGCGTAGTAAGCGGCCCAGAAGGGGACAGTAACCAAGGCAAGGAGATCGGCCACCGCCAAGTTGACGATGTAGACATTGGCTACCGTTTTTGGTCTCCGTTGCCAACACAACACTGCAACGACGATGCTGTTGCCCACCAGTCCTAGGATGAAGATGAAGCAGTAAAGCGTTGGAATGACCACAAACTGGTAGTTGGAGCGGAGGACCGGACAAGGAGAGGACAAGTTGGAGGCATTGGTTGGGGATGAGAAGAGGTCATGTGGCGTCTCTTCCCTGGTGAGGATCATGGAGTCATTGCTGGAATCCATAATGGTGTCCAATGAAGAAATGTGAGTTGCGGTGAACTCAAAGGCATAGCATAGTTTTGCTTTGCACAATCCAAATGCGAAGGCTTTGTTGTCCTGAAAGAGAAAATAAGTAAACAGTGATTTGCATGTTTGTGCTCTGCCATAGTCAAAGCTTGGAAAAAGTTACTTTTTTTTACTATCATACTTCTAACCATCACAAGCACTTGGGGACTGTGGAGGTTGTAGCCCCAAAAAGTAACTTATCAAAGCTCACATAATCATAAGGAATGTGATTGCTTATCACATGAGCTCAGAGTATGTGATTTGGGTTTCATTTATGAGAGAAAAGCAAGATGGCTTCAAACTACAAGAGAGGAGATTCCATCTGAACATGAAGAAGAACTTTCTGACTGTGAGAGCCGTTCAGCAGTGGAACTCTCTGCCCCAGAGTGTGGCGGAGGCTCCTTCTTTGGAAGCTTTTAAACAGAGGCTGGATGGCCATCTGTCAGGGGTGATTTGAATGCAATATTCCTGCTTCTTGGCAGAATGGGGTTGGACTGGATGGCCCATGAGGTCTCTTCCAACTCTTTGATTCTATGATTCTATGATGATGATGATGATGATGATATTTATTATTATTATTATTATTATTATTATTATTATTATGTAGGAGCCCCCGGTGGTGCAGTGGGTTTAACCCCTGTGCCGGCAGGACTGAAAACTGGCAGATTGCAGGTTTGAATCCGGGGAGAGTGCAGATGAGCTCCCTCTATTAGCTCCAGCTCTCCATGTGGGGACATGAGAGAAGCCTCCCACAAGGGTGGTAAAACATCAAAACATCCAGGCGTCCCCTGAGCAATGTCCTTGCAGACGGCCAATTCTCTCACACCAGAAGTGACTTGCAGTTTCTCAAGTCACTGCTGACACAACAAAAATATTATTATTATTATTATTATTATTATTATTATTATTATTATTCAGTCTAACAACCAAACATTAAATAGCAAGTAGTGCTCACCTAAAGGTTGCAATGCTTTTGTCAAACCCCCCCCCCCCCCAAAAAAAACCGTTGTATTTGTTGAATTACTTTAAAACCAAACTTCCCATATAGTATTAATATTAATAATAGGGTTCTAATTCTATAAGTTAGCATTTCTTAACCTGGGGGTTGGGACCCCTGGGGGAGGGGTTCACGAGGGGGATGTCAACTCCCAAATGACTAGGTCTGTTTTCCCCAAACTCCACCACATTTGAGCATATTGAGGATTCTTGCCAAATTTGGTCCAGATCCATCATTGTTTGAGTCCACGGTCCTCTCGGAATGTAGGTAAATTACAACTCTAAAACTCAAGGTCAATGCCCACCAAACCCAGTATTTTCTGTTGGTCACGGGAGTTCTGTGTGCCAAGTTTGGTTCAATTCCATCATTGGTGGAGTTCAGAATGCTCTTTGATTGTAAGTGAACTATAGATCCCAGCAACTACAACTCCCAAATAACAAAGTCAATCCCTCCCCCAACCCCAGCTGTATTCAAATTTGGGCTTATTGGGTATTTTTGCCAAATTTGATCCAGTGAATGAAAGTACATCCTGCATATCAGATATTTACATTACGATTCATAACATTAGCAAAATTACAGTTATGAAGTAGCAACGAAAATAATGTTATGGTTAGGGGTCACCACAATTTGAGAAACTGTATTAAGGGGTCACAGCATTTGGAAGGTTGGGAACCACTGGCTTAGAGCCTCCGATTTATGTTTTAAGAGAAAAAAGCAAGATGATGATTATGATGATACAATCTAACAACCAAACATTTAATAGTGCTCACCTAAAGGTTGCAATGTTTTTTGTCAAAAAACATTATAGTGCTTTGTTGAAGCACTTTATAACCAAACTTCCCATATAATAATAATAATAATAATAATAATAATAATAATAATAATAATATACTATAAGTAATATACTATAATTTCCCTTATAGAAGTAATGAGGTACCTACTTATTTTTTGTCATGTGAGGAGCGACCTGAGAAACTGCAAGTCGCTCCTGTTGTGAGAGAATTGGCCATCTGCAAGGACGTTGCCCAGGGGACATCCAGATGATTTGATGTTTTTATCATCCTTGTGGAAGGCTTCTCTCATGTCCCCACATGAGGAGCTGGAGCTGATAGAGGGAGCTCATCCGCCTCTCCCCGGATGAGCTCCCTCTGAAATATTGTTTGTGACTCTGGATTAATATTACGATTACGATTCTTCCAAAACCTTATCTCTATCAAAGCAATATAACATCCAATCATAAACCGATGAGCCTTATTTGGTTGTATATTGGGTTAAAATGCTCTTTGATTGTAGGTGAACTATTGAGTATTTGTGCCAAGGTTGGTCCAGATCTATTGTTGTTTGAGTCCACAGTGCTCTCTGAATAAGAGCTCAAATTTACTAGTAAATGAATAAGAAAAAGTTAAATTGCACCTCTTGTGTATCCAAGATCAAGTAGAGGTAGAATTTAGGGAATTTATCAAGGGCAAAAATGGGTTTAACTTCAACTTTGAGCCTTCTCCATTATAGAGAAATCTTCAGATTAGCACCACCCTTTTCTTTTAGTGATTCGATGTGAAGATATCTATGTTTTAAAAATAAAAACTAATTGCAAATGAAGTAAACCACTCATTAAATCTCTGATACGATCCAGATGTTGCCTTACGCTGCTGCGAGCGACAGTTTCACATCGAACCATGCTCCCCTTGGAATAAACCACAGTTTTCACTGAAAATAAATACTCCAACATTCAAAGAAGAAAAGTGGTTGTTTACCTTGCATAGGTTCTAAAGCTAGTGAGTTTCAGTCCACATTGAGTCCAACATTGATCTCTGATGCACAGGCTCTCTAGGCTGCTTCCTTCGAGGAGAACCAAGTGTCTATTTTGGCAAAGTTGGGAATGCAACTCCGACTGCAAAGGGAGACACAGAAAGGGAGGGGATTTCAATTTTGTGGCAGGCAAAAATGCCCTCGCCCCTCTGAGCAAGCATAAGCCATGCTCATGTATCTGTTGCTGGCCAAGTTTGCAGCTTTTCGGAGGCAGAGCTAAGGGAGTTGTGACATTCCCTTTCCTTCATAGCCAATGGGAGAGGAAAGCTCAGAAATGGAAGATCTTTACCAAGTAGAGTTGATTGGAAAGAGAAACAGATTGCATCTTCCAGCTCCCTTTTGGCACCGGTTTTGAGTGTTTCTCCCCACCACCTCTTTCTTTCTTTCTTTGGTTGGGTCTACAATGCCATGAAATGCACCTCGAAACTTCATTATATGGTCATTGTGTTGTCGAGCCTGAACTCCCCCCTCCCAGGTCAAATGATATTACATGGGCGCGGCGAGGACATTTATGAACGTCCTGAGGTTTGGAGGAGCCCAACAGCAGATCCCGGCACCCAGGATTAGGGCTGGGTAACCACGGAAAAATTTGTTTCTAAACTCGTTTCGTTTTTAGGGGGTCCATTGCGTTTCGTTTTTTTAAAGAATTCTGAATTTTTTCTTTAAAAAAGTTCGAAATTTACGAAATTTTGTAAATTTCGAATTGATTTGTTAATGGCGGACGCGATTGCGCAATATGCTAAAAAAACCTCCAAATGGGACAGGGGGAACTTCTGAAGCTTCCCTCTCCCTCTGTTGTTGACTGTTGGTGTGATAAAACAAACAACTACTATATTATATTATATTATTATATATTATATATATTATATTATATTATAATATTATAATATTATATATTATTATATTATATTATATATAATATATATAGTATATATATTATATTATATATTATTATATTATATTATTATATATTATATTATATTATTATAATATTATTATATTATATATTATATATATCTTGTATTATATATTATATATTATTATTATATTATATTACGAAATAATTACGAAATAATTACGAAAATTGGAAAAATTGTCTCAATTCTTAATTACTCCTCACAGAATGGCTCAATATCGGATCGTAAGCTAATTTAAATACGAATTAATAACGAATTACGAAATTAACGAACGAAACCACCCAGCCCTACCCAGGATACTTCCTGCAACATTCTTTCCCATTTCAACTTAATCATATTATGAATATTTATTTATTTATCGTGTCAGGAGCAAACCAAACAGCTGTATTGCATTTTTAACCAACCAACCAACCAACCAACAAACAAACAAACAAAACACAAAGTTTGCAAGCTTGATAGTTGATTAAATGTCCTTTGACCAGTAGCTGGCCACTTAGAGCGCCTCTGGTGTAATCTCAAGGTTATATATTTTGTATTTCTCTGCCCAGTGGGCATGTCACTTTTGTTTCCAGCTGAAATGAAATAAAAACCTCTGTGGCTTTCTCTTCAATTTGGTGAGATTTATTCTGGAATACTAGCTTCTTTTCTCACCAGGCAACCCACAATGGCTTGGATCTCTCTATCCACAGCCAGTCGATAACACCTCTGCGGCTTCTTCTTCAACTTGGTGAGATTTCTTGATTAGGGACCATTGGGTGAGCTTCTTCATCTCGTCAGGTGCATGGATCCAAAGGTGACCCGCTGCCAGTGACAGTATCTGCTTAACAAGACTCTGCTCTTGGAGTTTCGCTATCCGCAACCCGGATCTCACTATCTGCGGATGGTCCAAATTGCTCTATTTCAAATGTAGACTCATACAATGCAATTTGAATGGCACTGAGCTGCCTTTGTATGGGTCTACACCAGGGGTCCTCAAACTATGGCCCGGGGGCTGGATACGGTCCTCCAAGGTCATCTACCTGGCCCTCACTCAGGGTCAACCTAAGTCTGAAACAACTTGAAAGCACACAATAATAACAACAACAATAATCCTATCTCATTACCCAAAAGCAGGCCCATACTTCCCATTGAAATACTAATAAGTTTATACTTGTTAAAATTGTACTTCATTTTAATTATTGTATTGTTTTTAAGTGTGCATAGAAATTCATTCATGCTTTTTTCAAATTATAATCCGACCCTCCAACAGTTTGAAGAACTGTGACCTGGCCTTCTGCTTTAAAAGTTTGTGGATCCCTGGTCTACACTGACCATATAATGCAGTTCAGAAGTTAATTATATGGCAGTGTAGATCCATTCTGAGTCTACCAATGGTGCATCTGTACTGTAGGAGCCCCTGGTGGCACAGTGGGTTAAACCCCTGTGCTGGCAGGACTGAAGACCAACAGGTCGCAGGTTCGAATCCGGGGAGAGCGCAGATGAGCTCCCACTGTCAGCTCCAGCTCCCCATGCAGGGACATGAGAGAAGCCTCCCATAAGGATGGTAAAACATTAAAAAAACATCCTGGTGTCTCCTGGGCAACGTCCTTGCAGACGGCCAATTCTCTCACATCAGAAGCGACTTGCATTTTCTCAAGCCGCTCCTGACACCAAAATAAATAAAAATACATAAATAAATAAATAAATCTGTACTGCAGAATTAGTGCAATTTGATATTAGCTCAACCGCCATGGCTCAATGCTATAGAATTCTGGGAGTTATAGTCTGGAGAGGCACCAGTACTCTTTGACGTGGTAAACTGCAGTTCCCATAACTTTGAGCTATGGAATCAATGTGGTGTCAAACTGAGTTAATTCTACACTGTAGCTGCACCATCAAGATTTTATAGGATTTTGGATTCATAGTGCTATAATTCTCTAACATAAAAAGCTCAAGGGTCTGAATAGATTGTCCATAAGGATGAAGTCAGCATTAAGTGTGCTGGTACAGCTGTACCAGGAGCTCCAATTTCGTTTGCTTTGCATTGAATGTTTGTTGCAGTCCTCAGTTTCAGGGACTCTGCTGATAGGTGGCTTCTTTTGGCTGCAATCATAGGGCAAGCCACCTGTCAATTATAGTTAGGTTCCCTGGTCCCACCCCCTTTGGGTTTTTGGAGGGAATAGGAGCCTTTTTGAGTTCAGTCCACACAGAGAAGCTTTTCCTGCAGGACATAATACCAAGAGCTCCTGTAGAAAGCTTCGTCTTCTACGGCTTGGTCAGGGAGATATACAGCCCACAGCTTGGCTGAGGTTATACAGCCCACAGCTTGGCCGAGGATCATACAGCCTTACAGCTCCTTTGCTGAAGGACTTCAGCCAGCCATCACTGAAACCTGAACTCCTTCTTTTCCCCTGGAAGTCTACAAAGCTCTGCTTGGTAAGGGTCGCTCACGGAAGTCAGACGCAGTTAGTACCGGGTGCAGGGGCTCCACGCCAACAGAGGCAAGTACAGACTGCCCAGATTAGAAGTTAAGGATTTCCCTATTAGTTAGTATACAGTTATGAAGATAGTGCCTGTTCCCAGTGAACAAGATTGCAAGAGCCAATAGACTGTTAAGAAAACTTGAAAGTACCTGTTTGTTTTCATCAGTAAAGAACTTTGTTGAACCTTAAGCAATCTAAAGACTCTGTTTTAAGGAAATCCAAGGGCCTTTAATCTGAGGCAGCCCCGGCGTCCCGTTGGGCACACAGAATTTATGTCCTGTCTACAGTCTTATGCACAGGCCCAGCATGCGACAGCACATTAAGGATTCGAAGAGATAAACTGGAACTGAAATATATGATGCATCTGATATAGAATTAAAATATATCATGCATCCAACATAGCCATGGTTGAGAAAAAGAAGACAATTTGGAGGAATGGCTGAGGTTTCTCTGAATATTTTGAAAAAGTGCCATTAATTTTCATTGCATGGCTTGAACGGAAAGCCTGTGGAGGTTTTCTGCAGGAAGGGAAGCTTCCTCTGGAGGGAGGAATTAATGCAAAAATGTGAGAAGTTTGCATAAAGCTCAGAAGGATAATCGCAAGAAGAAGGAGATCTTTCAGTTTAAGAATCCCCAAGCATCATGTACTGATAACAGAGGGCAAGATTAGAGGCCAGAGACAGTCAGCATTAGCCTAAGGTCATCCCAGGTCTCTGAGGGAAGGGTTTCCATGCAGATATGGATGGGATTTATCTTCGTTCTTGGTGGGATAAGAAGCTACTGGAGGACTTAATGCCCTTCAGAAACAAATAACCCACTCTTGGTGGCTGAGGAATTAAGTGATACAGTATGACCTTCAAAGCCATGGGATCCATAACCACAATTTCATGTGCCAATCAAATGTCACCTTTATAGGTCCTCTAGTGCAATTCTATGTCATGTCTTCCCTGAACCTTGAGTCACAGTGGAAGACCTAGAAATGCTAAAACAATGGTTCCTGTTGGCATTTTCTAGCACAATTCTGTGGCATACCTCTCCATAGAGTTGCATTACAGAACTTAGAAATGCTATAATAATGACCTCTTTAGGCATTTTCTGGCTCCTCCACAATTATATGGTATGCCTCCAACAGATGTTGACTATAGAATTGTACTGGAGGACCTAGAAATGTTAAATAGTGTTCTCGGTTGTGTTCAAGGTTGCCCTGATAGAGGGACTTGGAGGTCTCTTCTTCGTGGATTCTCCATAAATGATCTCTATTTTTGTCGAAGGCTTTCATGGCTGGAATCACTAGGTTCTTGTGGGTTTTTTCAGGCTATAGAGCCATGTTCTAGAGGCATTTCTCCTGACGTTTCGCCTGCATCTATGGCAAGCACCTCTGAGGATGCTTGCCATAGATGCAGGCGAAACATCAGGAGAAATGCCTCTAGAACATGGCTCTATAGCCCGAAAGAACCCACAAGAACCTATCTCTATTTTTGATAGAGTTACAAGCTGGGTAGATGCTTGTCGGATGTAGTGTACCTGGATTTCAGTAACGCCTTCGACAAGGTCCCCCAGGGCCTTCTGGCAAGGAAACTAGTCCAATGTGAGCTAGGCAAAACTACGGTGAGGTGGATCTGTAATTGGTTAAGTGGACGAACCCAGAGGGCGCTCACCAATGCTTCCTCTTCATCTTGGAAAGAGCGGAGTGCCACAAGCAGGGTTCCATCCTGGGCCCGGTCCTGTTCAACATCTTTATTAATGACTTAGATGAAGGGTTAGAAGGCATGTTTATCAAGTTAGCAGACGACACCAAATTGGGAGGGATAGCCAGTACTCCAGAGGACAGGAGCAGGATTCAAAACAATCTAGACACATTAGAGAGATGATTGGCCAAAACTAAAACAATGAAGTTCAACAGTGACAAATGCAAGATACTCCACTTAGGCAGAAAAAACAAAATGCAAAGATACAGAATGGGGGACGCCTGGCTCGAGAGCAGTACGTGTGAAAAAGATCTTGGAGTCCTCATGCACAACAAGTTAAACATGAGCCAACAATGTGATGTTGTGGCAAAAAAAGCCAATGGGATTTTGGCCTGCATCAATAGGATAGTGATTTTGTCGATATTTATTGTTTCCAAATGCTGGCTGAGATCTTTTGGCACGGCACCCAGTGCGCCAATGACCACTGGGACCACCTGTACTGGTTTATGCCAGAGCCTTTGCAGTTCGATTTTGAGGTCTTGATAGCGGCTGAGTTTTTCCTGTTGTTTTTCCTCAATGTGACTGTCACCCGGTATGGCGACATCAATGATCCAGGCTTTTTTCTTTACCACAATCGTGATGTCCAATGTTTTGTGTTCCAAAACCTTGTTAGTCTGGATTCAAAGGCCCACAGTATTTTTGTGTGTTCATTTTCCACGACCTTTGCGGGTTTATGATCCCATCAATTCTTTGCTGTGGCACTTGTGACATAAGTTCAAGTGAATCATCTAGAACACAGAGTTGTGTCTTTGTTTGTAGTCCATCTGTACGATTTTCTTGCAGCAGCTGAGGATATGGTCCACGGTTTCATCAGCTTCCTTGCACAGTCTGCATTTTGGGTCATCCACTGATTTTTCAATCCTGGCCTTAATTGCATTGGTTCTGATGGCTTGCTCCTGGGCTGCAAGAATCAGGCCTTCTGTCTCCTTCTTCAGGGTTCCATTCGTGAGCCATCACCAGGTCTTCTCCTTGTCAACTTGAAAAAGACCTTGTTATGGTTATGGTTATTATTATTATTTCTGCCTGTCTTGTTTGGTCCTTTGGGAGCTTGACATGCCGGCTCCAAACCCATGTTGAAACCGCTCAACACTTTGATAGGACAAATCTGGGCTATATATTGAACAAACGAATGGTAGCCAGTTCCTTTTTAAAATTAGGATTCAAATTCTGGGGAAAGGCAACTTAGCTTGTGCTGAAAACTGATCCGGCCTCTTGCCCATAATGTTTATTTATTCTGAGGGAGGCCCTGAGTGGGTTGTTGAGCTTCCAGACTCAACAAGACTTTCTTCACACATTTGCCTTCCAAGTGGAACGAGGTGAAATGTTTTTCAGACACAGTCATCTGCTGTTCCTTTCACCCTCTTTCTCAGTCTCCCTGTTGCATGTGGGTGTTTTCAAGTTGTCCATCGAATCTATTCATTTCAGAGGTGGTTTAGCCAATTTCTTCCTCTAAAATAAGCCTCCGGCCCCTGTCATTCGTTGGCAGTCTCCCATCTAGATCCTAACCAGGGCTAACCCTGCTTGGCTGCCAAGGTCAGGCAGGCTATTTTGGTTATTTCGGGCTCCCATCCCCATTGCCTAAGAAAGTGTGAAAGCAAATTAACCAGATGATGGGCCTTTCTTATCTAAGGCTGCCCCACTGTTCTATTTCTCGGCTCTCCTACACAATAAAAAGGAGGAAGAGAACAATTTTTTGTGATAATATTTATTTTTATCAGCACGTTTTGAAGTTTGGCAGGGAAATGTATTGCAGACATAACGTATCTACTAAAAATCCAGGAATGTAATCCATGTGAATATGAGGCTCCTACCCAATTTCCAAACAACTTTTTTTAAAGGAGGAAAGAAGAGAGAAGAAGAGGAGGAGGGTGAGAAGGAGGAGGAAAAGGACTGTGGTGCAGCTGGCTGGGCGTCAGCTGCATTAAGATCACCACTGACCGAAAGGTCATGAATCATAGAATCAAAGTTGGAAGAGACCTCATGGGCCATCCAGTCCAACCCCCTGCCAAGAAGCAGGAATATTGCATTCAAATCACCCCTGACAGATGGCCATCCAGCCTCTGTTTAAAAGCTTCCAAAGAAGGAGCCTCCATCACACTCCGGGGCAGAGGGTTCCACTGCTGAACGGCTCTCACAGTCAGGAAGTTCTTCCTCATGTTCAGATGGAATCTCCTCTCTTGTAGTTTGAAGCCATTGTTCCGCGTCCTAGTCTCCAGGGAAGCAGAAAACAAGCTTGCTCCCTCCTCCCTGTGGCTTCCTCTCACATATTTATGCATGGCTATCATATCTCCTCTCAGCCTTCTCTTCTTCAGGCTAAACATGCTCAGCTCCTTAAGCCGCTCCTCATAGGACTTGTTCTCCAGACCTTTTATCATTTTAGTCGCCCTCCTCTGGACACATTCCAGCTTGTCAATATCTCTCTTGAATTGTGGTGCCCAGAATTGGACACAATATTCCAGGTGTGGTCTAACCAAAACAGAATAGAAGGGTAGCATTACTTCCCTAGATCTAGACACTATGCTCCTATTGATGCAGGCCAAAATCCCATTGGCTTTTTTTGCCGCCACATCACATTGTTGGCTCATGTTTAACTTGTTGTCCACGAGGACTCCAAGATCTTTTTCACACGTACTGCTCTCGAGCCAGGCATCCCCCATCCTGTATCTTTGCATTTCGTTTTTCTTGCCAAAGTGGAGTATCTTGCATTTGTCACTGTTGAACTTCATTTTGTTAGTTTTGGCCAATCATCTCTCTAATCTGTCAAGATCGTTTTGAATCCTGCTCCTGTCCTCTGGAGTATTGGCTATCCCTCCCAATTTGGTGTAGTCTGCAAACTTGATGATCCTGCCTTCTAACGCTTCATCTAAGTCATTAATTTGAAGCCGGTCCAGGTCAGTTCAAAGCCAGTCCAGGTCAAAATGAGCTTCTGACCAATTTGTGTAGCTTGCTGTCAACCTTTGCAGCCCGAAAGACAGTTGCATCTGTCATGTAGGAAATTTAGGTACCGTGTATGCAGGGAGGCTAATTTAACTAATTTACGACGCCATAAAATCTCCAGTAAGCATGCAGAGAATGAGGAAGTACTTCATCAATGTCACAAATGGACAGTGAAGCGACAGTTCCCCTGGTGGCCAGAATTCAAAAAGCATACCCTTATGAAGCTGGACAGTTAAATAGCCTCTGAGTGTCTGTCTATATATGTTGTGTGTCTATGGCATTGAATGTTTGCAATGTATATGTACATTGTAATCTGCCCTGAGTCCCCTGCGGGGTGAGAAGGGCAGAATATAAATATTGTAAATAAATAAATAAGTAAAGGAGAAGAAAAACAACAACAACAACAACAACAACAACAGAAATGCGGCACACCTTTAAGACCTCCTCTTTCCTTCCTCTTTTTTTATACTGCAGGAGACTTAAGGGTGATCTACACTGTGGAATTGATGCTGTTGAATCCTACTTGAATTGTCATGGCTGAAGTCAATTGGATCCTGGGAGATGTCGTTTTGCAAGTCCCTGAGCCTTCTCTTTCTAAGCCTGCTGGTGCCTCCACAAACTGTAGGATCCATAATAATAATAATAATAATAATAATAATAATAATAATAATAACACTTTATTTGTACCCCGCTACCATCTCCCCAAGGGACTCGGTGCGGCTTACATGAGGCTGAGCCCAAACACAACAATACGAGCAATGAAAAAAGAAAAAAACATAGACAATAAAATACATAACATTATCAATAAAACAACACATAATTAAAAACACTGGGAAGGCCAAATGTAAAGTTGGAAGTAATGCTGGGACATGAACGGAAGGTGATACTGGTGTTTGTGGAAGGGCATACGAGCAGACTTAAAGAAATGTAAAGTGCTTTGGAGGACGAAGTGCTATGGGATCATTATTCCGGGAAGGCACACTGGAACAGCCACATCTACAAGCTCCTCCTGAAGACTGCCAGAGTTGGAGCCTGTCTGATATCTTTAGGGAGTGAGTTCCAGAGTCGAGGGGCCACCACTGAAAAGGCCCTGTCTCACGTCCCCACCAATTGTGCCTGCGATGCTGGTGGGATCGAGAGCAGGGCTTCTCCGGATGATCGAAGGGATCGTGTGGGTTCGTATACAGAAATGCGATCACGCAGGCAGGCGGGTCCCAAACCGTTCAGGGCTTTGTAGGTAAGAGCCTGCATCTTGAATTGGGTCCAGTAGATGAATGGCAGCCAGTGGAGCTCCTTGAACAGAAGGGTTGACTGCTCCCTGTAAGGAGCCCCAGTTAACAACCTGGCTGCTGCCCGTTCAATCATCTGAAATTTCCGGGCTGTTTTCAAGGGCAGCCCCACATAGAGTGCATTGCAGTAATCCAGTCTATAGGTGACTAAGGTGTGGACCACCTTGGCCAGATCCGCCTTCCCGAGGTACGGTCGCAGTTGGCACACGAGTCTTAATTGTGCAAAGGCCCTCCCGGCCACCACCGATGCCTGAGCCTCAAACGTAAGTGAAGAATCCAGGAGGACCCCCAAGTGGTGCCAAACTGCATTAATTCTACAGTGAAGACACCCCCTCTGTTCTTGAATGAACAGACCAGAGATTATTTATTTATTTATTTATTTGCTTTACTTATATACCGCTGTTCTCAGCCCAAAGGCGACTCACAGCGGTTCACAACCAATAAAACAGCAATAATTCAATGCAAATATAACAACAATTCACCACTTAACACATTACCCAATCAATAAACACTTACTACAATAACCGATCATAGTTGTCTCATTATCAAAACATAATCCAGATTCGTCATCCATTGTTCCATTCCTATGTTCATTACCAATCATTGCACTAGTTATTCGAATGCCTGCTTGAACAGCCAGGTCTTCACTTTTTTGCGGAATACCATTAGAGATGGTGCTAGCCTAATGTCCGTGGAAGGGCGTTCCACAGCTGAGGAGCCACCACCGAGAAGGCCCTATCTCTCATCCCCGCCAACCATGCTTGAGAAGCAGGCGGGATCGAGAGCAGGGCCTCCCCGGAAGATCTCAAAGTCCTGGTGGGTTCATAGGCAGAGATGCGGTTAGATAGGTAGATTACCCGTCCTCATCCCGCCGCTACTTTTCAAGGAAGTGGTGAAGTAGCCCTTTTCGGACCAAATCTTTCTGTGCTTTTGCATTTGGTTATTAATGCCCTTGCTGTCGCCTCTTTGCAAGGCATTTGATCCTTCCACCTGTTGCTTGGACATACAGAGCAGGGATTATTAGCCTTCATTTGACTAATTCCTTTATCCTCCGGCTTCCCCCACCGCGCTGCCTGTGGCCGACTTAAGCTCTCTCCGTTTCATTGCACTCACCAGGCGCCTTGCCCTTTGCTGGTCTTCCTTTTTTGCTGGGGGCCATCATCCATGCTCTTTGACCTATGCCAAGGCTATGCACGTCTCCTTCCTCCTGCTCTTCCTCCTGGTCCTCTTCTCTCTCTTGACCAGTCTTTTGGGGTCCAGCCGGGGCTCAAGCCACCTGCCGTGCCCTCCCTCCTGCAAATGCTCCCCTGACGCCATCATTTCCTGCGACCGAGCTGGCCTCCGGCGCCTCCCCAAGGATATTGCGGCCTCCACCATTTCGCTCAACCTCTCCAACAACTTCCTTCGCCTCCTGACTGCCGACGCCTTCAGCAACCTGACCTACCTCAACAGCCTTTGGTTGAGCCGCAACAATTTGACCTTCTTGTATCCCGGAGCATTCAAATCTCTCTGCAACCTGAGGGTGCTCCACCTGAGTCAGAACCCAAGGCTGACCTACCTCCATGCCAACACCTTTGAAGGCCTCAAGAACCTCATCAGCTTGGACCTTTCCCACTGCAACCTCTTTGAGATCCATCCTTTCGTCTTCTCCCACCTGCCTTCTTTGGAAGCCCTCGACTTAACCTCCAACAACATGCGCTACATCCCGGAGGCTTTCCGGAAACTGGTGCACCTGACAAAGCTCTCCCTGGAGAGAAACAACATCGAAGCCATTGGGAGGGACTCCCTCAAAGACATGGTGGCCCTGAAGGACTTGAACCTGCGCAAGAACCGCATCTGGACCATCCAGAAGGATGCATTCCTCCGACTGGACAGGTTGGGTGTGTTGAATTTAGGACACAACCGCCTCTCCGATTTGCCTAAGCAGCTCTTTGCCGGATTAACGCGGCTCAGGACCATGCACCTCGAGGCCAACCATCTCACCGGGATCAGTTGCCCCTTTGGCAGCCTGCGCAGCCTGCGGAAGCTGTACCTCAACAACAACCGCATCGCCTCCATTGCCAGCTCGGCCTTCTCTGCCTTGAAGGAGCTGGACTTCCTCCACTTAAACCGCAACAACCTGAGCCACCTCTCCAGCCACCTCTTTGTGGACCTGCCCAAGCTGAGGCGCATCTCCTTGTCTCACAACCCTTGGGAGTGCGACTGCTCCATGTTGTGGCTGGCCACCTGGATCCTCACCTACCAAGGGCTCATCGAGGGGCTCCACTGTGCCAACGAGACCTCTCTTCTCAGCCTCCTTGACCGGGAGGCTTTCTTGAACTGCCCACCGCCTCCAAAGTTCACGCGAGAAGATGGTTGTGATGGGGGACACCAAAACGGTGTGTCCCATCTCCCTACCCTTTCTCAGAAACTTATATATGCCCTGCTTACCTGGTGGGGCTCAGTCGCTTTCTCCTTCCTGCCATTCAACTGAGGACCAATCTTACCTTTTTGTGAGCCCTTTGGTTTTGGGGGAAATGCACCAGATGAAAAAGAGGTGGGTTTCTTCTCTGTTGAGAACATACTCTGCTTGCTCCAACAAGGCTCTGTCATGCTCAATTAACCAGAAGTGCCATTCATGCTGCGGGCAGGCTAATGGGAGGCAAATTTCGCTATTGTTAGACTGGGATGGAGATGGACAGGAGAGCTTAAGAGGGAAGTTCAGGAGTTCAGAGCTTGATGGACGTTTTGGTAACTCTCCCATGCTGTTGCTTTTTACTATGAGCCTTTCAGAATTATGCACAGTAAGGTTTCATTCCAGGGCCCCAAATCCATAGATCATTACGTCTCAGTATTCCTGATGGTGCAGTAAATTAGCATATTTCAATGAAATGGAAAATTCAAGCTTTGCTTAGAGTTTTTTTTTTTGTCGTGTCAGGAGCGACTTGAGAAACTGCAAGTCGCTTCCGGTGTGAGAGAATTGGCCATCTGCAAGGATGTCGCCCAGGGGACGCCGGGATGATGTGATGTTTTTATCATCCTTTTGGGAGGCTTCTCTCATGTCCCAGTATGAGGAGCTGGAGCTGATAGAGGGAGCTCATCCGCCTCTCCCCGGATTCGAACCTGCGACCTGTCGGTCTTCAGTCCTGTGTGTGTGTGTGTGTGTGTGTCAGGAGCGACTTGACAAACTGCAAGTTGCTTCTGGTGTGAGAGAATTGGCTATCTGCAAGGATGTTGCCCAGGGGATGCCCGGATGTTTTACCATCCTGTGGGAGGCTTCTCTCGTGTTCCCGCATGGGAAGCTGGAGCTGACAGATGGGAGCTCACCCCACTTCACGGATCCGAATCGCTGACCTTTCGATCAGCAGTTCTGCTGGCACAAGGGTTTAACCCATTGCACCACTGGGGGCTCCCTGCCATTGCGATGAAATAGTTTAAATTAGTGATGTATAACTATCTTTATATAACACTATGTAACAACTTTGGGAAAAAAAATCTGTTCCTGGTTTGAAAGTGTTATTTCCTGTTTAAATGTGCAATTTTACTTTGACAGTCCTTGTTCTACTCCAGACACTTTTGTTTTTGTGGCTGCCACAAACTAGATTGAATTGGCTGACATATTCATTGAAAAGCTAGGGAAAAGCAAAAAAAGCAAAATGCTCCTCCTGCAAAAACATTTTTGCAGTTTAATACACTTTTGCCATACTTTTATGATAGAACCAATTAGGAAATAACTGTTATAAATCAGGAACAAAAATCGTGTTATGTAGTGTCACTATTCCTTTTGGTGTAACAAAAGACAAACTGTTTTTTGTACTGATCTATAATCCAGAGTGTTTTGGAGGACCATGCTGGTGAAAGGCAGGAAGGGCAATCAATAAAGGAATAAAGACTGGAATGAATGACTAAATAAATGAATGGATTTATTCCCTTTGCGTCTTCTCAGAACTGAATGGCTTAGAATCATAGAATCATAGAGTTGGAAGAGACCTCATGGGCCATCCAGTCCAACCCCATTCTGCCAAGAATGCATTCAAATCAACCCTGACAGATGGCCATACAGCCTCTGTTTAAAAGCTTCCAACCACTCTCCAGGGCAGAGAGTTCCACTGCTGAACGGCTCTCACAGTCAGGAAGTTCTTCCTCATGTTCAGATGGAATCTCCTTTCTTGTAGTTTGAAGCTATTGTTCTGCGTCCTAGTCTCCGGGGCAGCAGAAAACAAGCTTGCTCCCTCCTCTCTGTGGCTTCCTCTCACATATTTGTACATGGCTATCACATCTCCTCGCAGCCTTCTCTTCTTCAGGCTAAACATGCCCATTTCTTTAAGCCACTCCTCATAGGGCTTGTTCTCCAGACCATTGGTCATTTTAGTCACCCTCCTCTGGACACATTCCAGCTTGTCAATATCTCAAGCTTAGTCTTTAAAAACTTTACAATCTTGAAACCTTTAAAACCCTAAACCAGGGGTCCTCAAACTAAGGCCCGGGGGCCAGATGCAGCCCTCCAAGGTCATTTACCCGGCCCTTGCTCAAGGTCAACTTAAGTATGAAACTACTTGAAAGCACACAATAACAACAACAATCCTATCTCATCAGCCAAATGCAGGCCCACACTTTCCATTGAAATACTAATAAGTTTATATTTGTTAAAATTGTTCTTAATTTTAATTATTGTATTGTTTTAAAATGTTTTTTGCACTTATAAATAAGATATGTGCAGTGTGCATAGGAATTCATTCATTTTTTCCCGAATTATAATCCGGCCCACCAACAGTTTGAGGGACTGTGACCTGGCCCTCTGTTTAAAAGGTTTGTGGACCCCTGCCCTAAACGGTTCTGGTCCAGACTACCTGTCCGAACGTATCTCCTGTTACAAACCATCACAAAGTTTAAGTTCATCTGGAGAGGCCCTGCTTTCAATCCCACCGCATTCACAAACGCGATTGGTGGGGATGAGGGACAGGGCCTTCTCAGCAGTGGCCCCCCGCCTGTGGCATTCCCTCCCCAGGGAAATCAGATTGGCTACCTTCCCTCCTGTCCTTTAGAAGGAAGCTCAAGACTTGGTTGTGGGAGCAAGCATTTGATCATTGAATAACAGAAAGTGAGAAGAAGATGTAAGCCAGTGGTTCTCAACCTTCCCAATGCCATGACCCCTTAATACAGTCCCTTATGTTGTGGTGACCCCCAACCATAATATTGTTTTTGTTGCTACTTCATAACAGTCATTTTACTACTGTAATAAATCATAATGTAAATATCTGATATGCAGGATGCATTTTCATTCATACCCAAATGTGAATGCTAGTGGAGTTGGGGGAGGATTGATTTTGTAATTTGGGAGTTGTAGTTGCTGGGATTTATAGTTCACTTATAATCAAAGAGCATTCAGAACTCCACCAGCTATGGATTTGAACCAAACTTGGCTCCCATGACCAATGGAAAACACTGGAAGGGTTTGATGGGCATGGACCTTGAGTTTGGGAGTTGTAGTTCACCTATATCCAGAGAACACTGTGGACTCATGCAATGCTGGATCTGGACCAAACTTGGCACAAATACTCAATATGCCCAAATGTGAACACTGGTGGAGTCTGGGGAAAATAGATCTTGACATTTGAGAGTTGTAATTGCTGGGATTTATAGTTCATTACAATCAAAGAACATTCTGAACTCCACCAACGATAGAATTGGCTCAAACTTCCCACATGGAATCCCCATGTGGGAAGTTTACTGTGTTTTCTGATGGTCTTTGGCGACCCCTCTGACACCCCCTCGCGACCCCCTCAGGGGTCCCGACCCCCAGGTTGAGAAACGCGGACGTAAGCAATTCGAAGCAACAATGAATTCACCCAGACTTTGATTTTAACTGGCGTGTGTTTAACAACTGTTTATTTAATGCTTTGTTTTTAATGAGTTTGTTGAATGTTTTTATGATTGTGATGGCACTGAATGATGTTTGCTGTGAGAACGCCCTGAATCCCTCCTCGGGGATGAGAAGGGCGGGGTACAAGTGTATGAAATAAATAAATAGTAGTCTTGCAGGAGAATCCCTGCACTGTTTTAATGGTTGTTTAATTATGTTCGTTGCTACTTCATAACTGTAATTTTGTTGCTGTTATGAATTGTAATGTAAATATCTGATATGCAGGATGTATTTTCATTCACTGGACCAAATTTGGCACAAATACTCAATACGCCCAAATTTGAATACTGGTGGGGATTGAGTTTGTCATTTGGGAGTTGTCGTTGCTGGGATTTATAGTTCACCTACAATCAAAGAGTACTCTGAACCCCACCAACAATTGAATTGAACCAAACTTGGCACACAGAACTCCCATGACAAACAGAAAATACTAGAAGGGTTGTTGTACGTTTTTTCGGGCTATATGAACATGTTCTAGAGGCATTCCCTCCTGACGTTTCGCCTGCATCTATGGCAAGCTTCCTCAGAGGTAGTGAGGCCATGAAAGCCTTTGACAATACAATACTGGAAGGGTTTGTAATTGTAGTTCACCTACATCAAGAGAGCACCGTGGACTCAAATAATGATGGACAGGACCAAACTTGCCATGAACACTCAATATGCCCAAATGTGAACATTGGCAAAGTTTGGGGAAACTAGATTTGACATTTGGGAGTTGTAGTTGCTGGGATTTATAGCTCACCTACAATCAAAGAGCATTATGAACTCCACCAACGATGGAATTAAACCAAACATGGCACACAGAACTCCCATGACCAACAGAAAATAATGGAAGGGTTTGGAGTTGTAGTTCACCTATATCCAGAGAGCACTGTGGACTCAAATAATGATGGACTGAACCAAACTTGGCATGAATACTCAAAATGCCCAAATGTGAACACTGACAAAGTTTGTGGCAACTAGATTTGACATTTGGGAGTTGTAGTTGCTGGGATTTATAGTTCACCTACAATCAAAGAGCATTCTAAACTCAGCCCACAATGGATCTGCACCAAACTTGGCACACTACCTACATGGCCAACATTGCATACTGGTAGGGTTGGGGGAGCTTTTATGAATTTTGGGAGTTGTAGTTAACCAAGACTCAGAGAGAATTCCATACCAAGATAGTGAATTTGCCACACTGAACTTATCTCAGAAAGAGCTGAGAGGCCGGCCAATCACAGCAGAGGAGGACTTTTGGTGGGAGGATTCACTGTCTGGGTAGGTTTTTTCGGGCTATATGGCCATGTTCTAGAGGCATTCTCTCCTGATGTTTCGCCTGCATCTATGGCAAGCATTCTCAGAGGTAGTGATGTTCACTGTTTCCAAAAAAGAAGAGAAGGTCAGGCAGAGAGATCTTCAGCCTTCTCTACCAAAGGGGCACCCAAGACCATCAGAAGTAGGTGTTTTCTGAAACCCCCACAGCCCCCCCCCCCCCAGGCATGCTGACCCTCAGGTTGAGAAACGCTGCATTAGTAGATCTCTACTTGTGCAGGAGAGGAAAAGAACCAAACAATTGGGGCTTCACTTTGAGTTTATCCAAAGGAAGTATTCGAACCCACAGCTCAGAACTCAAAAAGAAAACAAGACAGAGCTAGGTTTTGATAGAAATCAGATCCGCTTGTATTTAAACGGTTTTATTTTATTTATTGCTTTTGCCACCATATTACATCATTTGGAGCAACTCAAGACAGCAATATGACCTCAAGGGATAGCTAACGGTGTGCCAAAGCCAGATATGGACAAAAGGCCTTCTTCTTTGGTGATGCGCTTTCCTTTTCCCCCCTTCCCTTTACTCTTCCTTTTAATACAAAAATAGTTTCTTCCTTCTCGGCACATTTGGCTCTTGAAAGTCCCTGATGTTTGTTTGTGGGACTGACCTGGTCCCATCTGTCTAGCTCTGAAAATAATAGCATCTTAAATATTGCATTTGTAATGAATCCACAGATCTACAAAGACGTTTCGATGCGTAAGGCAAAAGACGAACAGAACCAAAAGAGGATTTTTAAAAATTGCATTGGTTTGGTTCTCTGATGAATGCCTTGAAAGATGGTCCTTCTCACCCAAAAATGGGTTGTTTTTGAATACCAAAAAAAGGAAACTAGCAAAATAATGGAAAATATGGTGAAGCTGTACAGGGAAAGAACAGCACCGTATTTGGAGAATACAGCACCGTATTTGGAGAATACTGCTGGAAGACTGATCTTTGGAAGTACCATTGCCTATATCCATACCATGATGGCATGGAATATGGATTCCTGATAGCTTGGATGTCTCCCTTTTTAAAAAAAAAATAACAACACAAAATAATAATATTTAAAAACACTCATGTTCCTAACCCTAATATGGAAAGAGATGATTTGAACCTATGCCTGGTCAATGTAACCTTTAAAAATGTGAGATTTCTGGTCACAAGACTTCCAGCAGTTGGAACCAGACTTGAAATCAAGCTGAATATGAGGGGCATTCATTAAAGATTTCCTCTGACCCCCTTCTCTTTATCACAGGACACTGAAACTGCACATGTATAAGTCTCTATAGGTTATGTGCCAATTTACAAGTCAGAAGTGATCATGGTCTTGATTTTACAGGCGCTGAAGTAACGTGAGGGTTGATCATGGACCCAGTGGAAGACAGAGCAGTCCTCAAGTTCCTTTACTTGAAAGGGCGAACACCAAAGGAGGCATTCAATGAGATAAAAGAGGTTGATGGTGAGGATTCCCCATCGCACGATGTATTCAACAATTGGCATCCTCCATTCCAATGTGGTCGGACTTCGATGTAAACAGCTCCAATTCCAGGGTGACCCCACTCTGCTATTGATGAACGCACCAACCAGCAAGTAGAGCTCACCATTTTGGAAAATTGCCTTGTAACCATTTGCTTCCCTTCCCAAATTGTCCAAATTAGTGTGGGGTCTGCAGATAAAATCATCAAGACCATCTTCACATGCATAAGGCATCCACTCGCTGGGTCCTCTGGCTGCTCACACCTTTCCAGAAGCAGGAACGAGTCGAATGCTCTCTGGCTCTCTTGACAATGATGTGCCATGGAAACCAGGAGAATGTTTTCAACAGACTGATCATGCAGGATGGAAGCTGGGTCCATCACTATGATGCAAAGTTCAGTGGATGCAATGGAAGAATCATGATTCACCGTCTCCAAAGAAGGCACGTGCCCAACTCTCAGCAGGCAAGGTCATGCTTACAGTATCTTGGGACCAGCATGGAACAGAATTAATGTTTTTCGTAGCAAAGGGGTACCATGATCACTGGGCACACTATTCTTCAGTGCTGCAAAAACTGCGAAGGCCATCCAAACCAAGAGACAATGTGGCATGCTCACCAAAAGGTGCACATCTTCTGCAAGACAATGCACCAGTTCACAACTCACCTGTTGCCCAAATGGAAGAAGCATGGTCCTGTGGTTTTGACATTCAACTGCATCCTCCTTATTCACCCGACCTCGGACTTCCACCTCTTTCCAACAATGAAGTTATTTTTGAAGGGCAAGCATTTTTCAGATGCTGAGACTGATTTGCGAAGTCACGACATGGCTTTTGGAGCAGCCTGTCGACTTCTACAAGCGAGGTGTTTACAGTTGCTTAACAAGATGGGAGAAGTGTGTCTCCGTAGGTGGCACCGATGAAGAGAAGGACTCAGAACTGGGCCAAGTTTCATCGCTCTCCATCCACAGGAAGTGGGTCAGGGGGAATCTTTAGTGAACACCCCTCATAGATGCAAAGCAGCTCTAAAACTGCAGGCTGACTTTATGCAAAACGTTAGAAAGGATGCCTAGTTTGCGCCATTTATTATATTTGCTGAAAAATGTAGCCTTTCTCTTTATAGCCAAAATGTTCCTTTTTGGTTTTACTACATATTGCATCTGCATAGCTTTGGAGACTGCAGTGGAAGTAGCTTGAGTTCAATTAAAACTCATTACGATGTGGACCAGCACAAATAATTAAAAAGGGCCTTTTTGGGGGTGGGGATTTGGTTAAGGCAAAGGAATGAGATGTGTCCTGGAAAGGCGACAAAGATGCCAGCAGCAGTCTCCTCTTGGGAGACACAGAAATGCACTTGAGGAAACCCCCTATTTAAAATTTCTGGGGCTGGGAAAATTTCTGGGGCTGGGCTGGGTTTAGGGGTTCCCACCGCACTCCCACTTTGCAAAGCCAAACAAAGAGTCCTTCTCAAACAAACAAAGACGCAACAACAAAGTCCTGGAAGCCGGCAACATTTCGGTCCCGAAAACAGCTGAACTGGGGAGGTGGGTTTGGGTGACTTTGGTTCGGCGCTTGCTTCTTAGGCCCGCTTCATTCCACGGCCCATCAAGCAGGCAAAGACGGTCATGACCATCTTGGGCTTCACTTCCACCAGGTCGTCAGGAAGAGCATACACCCGGGCTCCGATCCTCCGAGCCATTGACACGGCATACCTAGGGCCAAAGACAAGAACAGGTTAGATAGCTGAAGGGCCTGAAACCAGGAGAGGATGGACATCTCAAGAGTCCAAAACCAAGAGGTGGTTGGACACCTTTAGGGTCAGAAGGAGGGAGAGATCGGACATCTTAAAGGTCCAAAACCAAGAGAGGTTGGACATCTTTAGAGTCAGAAACCAGGAGAGAATTGACATATTAAAGGCCAGAAACCAGGAGAGGTTGGATATCTTTGAGGTCCAAAACCAAGACAGATTAGACATCTTAAGGGTCCAAAACAAGGAAAGATTGGGCATCCTTAGGGTCAAAAACTAGGAGATGGACAGATTAAGGGTCAGAAACCAGAAGAGGTTGGACATCTTTAGGATCCAAAACTAGGAGAAGTTGGACATCTTAAAGGTCCAAAATCAAGAGAGGTTGGACATCTTTAGAGTCAGAAACCAGGAGAAAATTGACATATTAAAGGTCAGAAACCAGGAGAGGTTGGATATCTTTGAGGTCCAAAACCAAGACAGATTAGACATCTTAAGGGTCCAAAACAAGGAAAGATTGGGCATCTTTTGGGGCAAAAACTAGGAGAGGATGGACACATTAAGGGTCAGAAACCATGAGAGGTTGGACATCTTTAGGATCCAAAACTAGGAAAAGTTGGACATCTTAAGGGTCTGAATCCAGGAGAGGATGGACATCTTAAGGGTCCAAACTAGGAGAAGTTTGACATCTTTAGGGGCAAAAACCAGGCAAGGCTGGACATCTTAAAGCAAGGTCCTCAAACTATAACCAGCAAGCTGTATCCAGCCTGCAAAGGTCATTTACCTAGCTTCCATCCTAAACTTTAGATTCACCGCAACCGGTGCAAGCATTTGTGCCATGCTGCTAACATCACCCTCTTCTTTCTCCTTTCATTTCTTTTCCTTTCTCTTATCTCCCTCCAAAAGGAGATAATCCTTTCCATCCCACTCTTGCTCCTTAACTTTCCTTTCCTTTCCTCTATTTCCTCGCAAAACAGAAAGAATCCTGAGTTGTTGTAGATTTTTTTGGGCTATATGGTCATGTTCTAGAGACATTCTCTCCTGACGTTTCGCCTGCATCTATGGCAAGCATCCTCAGAGGTAGTGAGGTCGGTTGGAACTAGGACAATTGGGTTTATATATCTGTGGAATGACCAGGGTGGGACAAAGAACTCTTGTCTGTTGGAGCTAGGTGTGAATGTTTCAACTGACCACCTTGATTAGCATTTGATGGCAAGACACCTAACAACCCAAAGTATGTCCTTCACTCAAAAAATTGATTTGGGAGTTGTAGTTGCTGGGATTTATAGTTCATCTACAATCTGAACCCCGCCAACGATGGAATTGAAACAAACTTGGCACACAATTCTCCCATGACCAACAGAAAATACTGGAAGGGTTTGGTGGGCAGTGTCCTTTGGTTTTGGAATTGTAGTTCACCTACATCCAGAGAACACTGAGGACTCAAACAATGATGGATCTGGACCAAGCTCTACACGAATACTTAATATGCCCAAATGTGAACACTGGTGGAGTTTGAGGAAAATAGAATCTTGACATTTGGGACTTGAAATTGCTGGGATTTGTAGTTCATCTACAATCACAGAGCATTCTGAACACCACCAACGATAGAATTGGGCCAAACCTCCCACAAAGAACCCCCATGTAGGCCACAGCAACGCGTGGCATATTAAATATTTATATTTAAACTAGCTGTCCCCTGGCACGCGTTGCTCTGTGTGGGAGGTTTGGCTCAATTCTATCGTTGGTGGGATTCAGAATGCTCTGTGATTGTAGGTGAACTATAAATCCCAGCAACTTCAGCTTCCAAATGTCAAGATTCTATTTCCCCCAAACTCCACCAGTGTTCATATTTGGGCATGTTGAGTATCCGTTTAGAGTTTGGTCCAGATCCATCATTGTTTGAGTCACAGTGATCTCTTGATGTAGGTGAACTACAACTCCCAAACTCAAGGCCAATGCACACCAAGCCCTTCCAGTATTTTCTGTTGGTCATGGGAGAACTGTGTGCCAAGTTTGGTTCAATTCCATCGTTGGTTGGGTTCAGCATGCTCTTTGATTGTAGATGAACTATAAATCCCAGCAACGACCACTCCCAAATGTCAAGATTCTATTTTCCCCAAACTCCACCAGTGTTCACATTTGGGCATATTGAGTCTTCATGTAGAGTTTGGTCCAGATCCATCATTGTTTGAGTCCACAGTGATCTCTGGATGTAGGTGAACTACAACTCCCAAACTCAAGGTCAATGCCCAGCAAACCCTTGGTTGTGGGAGTTTTGTGTGCCAAGTTTGGTTCAATTCCATCGTTGGTGGGGTTCAGAATGCTCTTTGATTGTAGGTGAACTATAAATCCCAGCAACTACAACTCCCAAATGACAAAATCATAATTTTTTGAGTGATGGTCACTCCTTGTGTTGTGAGATGTTTTGTTGCCAAATTTGGTGTGCTTTCATTCATTGGTTCTTTTGTTTTTAAGGTACTCATTATGCACAGAACATATATATAAATATATAGATATAAATATTTTAAATATAAATATATATTTATATATAAATATAAACATTTTAAATATTTATACATTGGAGCTTTAAAATTGTAATTTTTTTTCATTGTGGTAAGCCACTTAGTGTCTTAAGAAAGATACGCAATAACTTACTTTGCGTTGCTGTGCTTGTCTTCTTCTGATAGATCTCCTGTCTTCACCAGGTCATAATTTATGCAGCCGGGCTGGATAGCATCAATTAAATCCACCACCGCCAAACTGCTGCTAATACTTTTGTCCTTAAAAGGGAGGAAAGGGACACATCTCAGCAAGAATAACAGCCAAGGAAGGTGTGTTCACACAGCAGTCCTCTCACCCCAAAACCAGTTCAATGGCAGAGAAGGACAAACACAATGGAATAAGTCACCTACCTTAAAGCTCTGGATGGAGCTGGATTTCCCAGCCTCTCTCAAGGTCTGGTTCACCCAGTTCACAATAATTTCGTCATTGACTTTCTGACCATCCCCAAGATCTTTCAAGACGTCTACGGTATATCTGAGGAAGGCAGATGGTATTAGTCAAGCTATGAAATGGAAAGAAGACTATCACCATTGTGTCACCCTTCCATTCATTACTTAAATGAGAGTAACGAAATTTTGTTACTATTTCAAATCATAGAATTCTAGAGTTGGAAGAGACCTCATGGGCCATCCAGTCCAACCCCATTCTGCCAAGAAGCAGGAATATTGCATTCAAAGCACCCCCGGCAGATGGCCATCCAGCCTCTGCTTAAAAGCCTCCAAAGAAGGAGCCTCCACCACACTCTGGGGCAGAGAGTTCCACTGCTGAATGGCTCTCACAATCAGGAGGTTCTTCCTAATGTTCAGATGGAATCTCCTTTCTTGTAGTTTGAAGCCATTGTTCCATGTCCTAGTCTCCAGGGAAGCAGATAACAAGCTTGCTCCCTCCTCCCTGTGACTTCCTCTCACATATTTATGCATGGCTATCATGTCTCCTCTCAGCCTTCTCTTCTTCAGGTTAAACATGCCCAGCTCTTTAAGCTGCTCCTCATAGGGCTTGTTCTCCAGATCATTTGAGTCGCCCTCCTCTGGACACATTCCAGTTTGTCAATATCTCTCTTCAATTGTGGTGCCCAGAATTGGACACAATATTCCAGGTGTGGTCTAACCAAGGCGGAATAGTGGGGTAGCATTACTTCCCTGGACCTAGACACTATGCTCCTATTGACGCAGGCCAAAATCCCATTGGCACTTTTTCCGCCACATCACATTGTTGGCTCATGTTTAACTTGTTGTCCACGAGGACTCCAAGATCTTTTTCACATGTACTGCTCTCAGTAATAATTACTATAATTGGGAGATCTTCAGGGGCTCCTTTCCCCCTCATTTTTAAAGCTATTGGAATGAGACTTGCTACAATGGTAGAACACCTTGACTGCTGTTAGCCTACCAAATTTCAGAATGTTTCACTTATCCACTGATCTTTGGGGAATTTTCAATTTTTTTATAAACAACACATTTTTTAGAAAAACTACAAAAGCTATCTACTTGAATTATATATACAATGCTCAAGATAATGAGGACATCAATCCCCAAAGGTTTCAGAAAGATTTACCCATCTACAGATTTTTGGGGATTTTTAGACAAAAACAATGTATCCCCCAGAAAGTGACAACAGGAATCCCCTTGAATGTCGGTCTGTCTTCATGACACACAACCACAGAACTTCAACTTAGCACAGATTTATACGATTACTTACTTTAGTCCTCTGTGCAGATTCAATAATGTTATTTGTTGTTGTTGTTGTTATTATTATTATTATTATTATTATTATTATTATTAGGTTCTTGTGGGTTTTTTCGGGCTATATGGCCATGTTCTAGAGGCATTTTCTCCTGACGTTTCGCCTGCATCTATGGCAAGCATCCTCAGAGGTATTGCATCCTCAGACCTCACTACCTCTGAGGATGCTTGCCATAGATGCAGGCGAAACGTCAGGAGAAAATGCCTCTAGAACATGGCCATATAGCCCGGAAAAACCCACAAGAACCTAGTGATTCCAGCCATGAAAGCCTTCGACAATACATTATTATTATTATTATTATTATTATTATTATTATTATTAATAATAATAATAATAATAAATAACATTATAATAATGTTATTTATTATTATTAGATTGACTCTAAATGACTGGTGCTGCCCACTGGGGCTTTCTGATGCTAAGCACTGCATTCTGGGAAATATAGTTTAGGACAGGGTCTTTTGCATTCTCTGCCACAGGGGGCCTTCCCTTCCCAAACTACATTTCCCAGGAGGCTGTGTTCTCAGTCTCCCACCCATTAACCTTGTTGTCCTACCTCCAGTGTCTTTGCTTTTGGCGATGTTTGGGCAAAAGAAAAAGCTCTAGTTTTTAACAATGTTTTATGTTCTCTTGGCTTTACCAAGGTTGCTAATAATAATAATAATAATAATAATAATAATAATAATAATTTATTTGTACCCCGCTACCATCTCCCCAAAGGACTCGGTGCGGCTTACATGAGGCCGAGCCCACAATACAACAATAAAAACAATAGCAACAGTAATACAAACAATAAATAAACTCATAAACAGAAAATAGCAATAAACATTAACAATAACATGACGACGTTTAAAAACCTATGGCAGGGCCAAATGTACTAATTAAAAATTTTAAAAAATAATGCTGGGCGTCACCAGGTGACATATAAACAGGATAGAAATTTTGGAGAGGGATAGATCATGTAGACCATCCTAGATCACTAAAAAGTGCATTTAGGGACATATTGCTGGGGGTTTCCTTATTCTGGGAAGGCACACTGGAGCAACCATGTTTTCAAGCTCCTCCTAAAGACTGCCAATGCTGGGGCATGCCTGATGTCCTTGGGGAGTGAGTTCCAGAGTCGAGGGGCCACCACCGAGAAGACCCTGTCCCTCGTCCCCACTGAAAAATAAACTGGCCCTGGGAGGCATCCGAATGTTACAGAACGTTAACAAAAATGATTGTTGAGTATTTCCATTTTTAACCCCCCCCCCCACCTTTCCTGCATGTTTCTAATACTGATTCATATGCATGAATCTAACAAATTTGATCCAAAAACGAATTAAAAATGAATTTTTGCACATCCCTGCTATCTACATATAGGGAAACACATCAACTGCAAGACTTCTGATACAAGCCAAATCAGTATTTTCCAGAACTTCAGATGGTCTTTGTCAGTTTGCAGGTTGATGAAGGAAAAAGAAAGCGACAGTCTCGATGCCTTCTGAACATGTTTGAAAAGGCCCGATTAGGACAGATCTGGCCATTGAGATACCTCCTCATCAGCTGCCACACCAAAGCCAAGGTGAGTGTTGGGTTGCCATCGTTGAGATCTTGGCCTCCAATGCCAACCAGGGAGAACTTGGCTGGATGCTTCCCCAATTCGACGGCGTAGTTGCAGTTTTCGAGCTGTTGGCAGAGAAAAGGGCCATGGGGCTAGTTAGGTTAAAACTACGGCACTACCTTCACATTGGCACAGGTCTCATTTAGGGTCTTATCTGGCCTACAATGGCTGGAATCTGATTGGTATGTTAAACATGACAAGTTGTCCTAAGGAAGCCATTGGATGCTGTTTATGCGTTACAGAAGGAAAACTGAGGCTTTTGTGCCATGGAGCCTACAGATCCATATTCCCTTGTATTACACTTTTTCTTCCTGGGTTATAAATGACATTATTTCCTAATTGGTTCTATCATTAAAAATATAATAATAATAATAATTATTATTATTATTATTATTATTACTATTATTATTATTATTACTATTATTATTACAGACTAGCTGTCCCCTGCCACGCGTTGCTGTGGCCCACTCTGGTGGTCATGGGGGTTCTCTGTGGGAAGTTTGGCCCAATTCTATCATTGGTGGGGTTCAGAATGCTCTGTGATTGTAGGTGAACTACAAATCCCAGCAACTACAACTCCCAAATGTCAAGATTCTATTTTCCCCAAACTCCACCAGTGTTCACATTTGGGCATATTGAGTATTCGTGTCGAGCTTGGTCCAGATCAGTTTTTTTGAGTGAAGGACATACATTGGGTTGTTAAGTGTCTTGTGTCCAAATTTGGTGTCAATTCGTCCAGTGGTTTTTGAGTTCTGTTAATCCCACAAATGGACATTACATTTTTATTTATATAGATGTGGAGGCAGATAAGAGGAAAAAGTCTGGTGGCCTCTTGAAGAGCAGCTTGTTTGTTTGTTTATATATTCAGGATATTTTTATGCCGCCCTTCTCAAGATTTCAAGACTCCATGGATTGTTCCATCCTGTACCTAAGATGGCAGCAACATGCATGCATTGAAGCATCCATGCACACCACATGGGATGTCCATCGCCCTTACCTTCTTCATGTTTGCCCCCAGTTTAGGGTAAGGTGGCCGGTTGACTTTATTCCAGTCGACAGGGACTTTGATCTTTTCGTAGAGTTGCAAGATGACCATGGCGTCCTGCAGGTCTCTAAAAGAGAGAGAGCATTCATGAGTCCTCTTGAGCATGGCCATGTTTGGGTCCCTGACACTTTAAAAAGACATAACTCCAGGTCCATAATACAGTAGGACCAACCCATAACCTTGGGAGAAATGTGAAAGCGTGGATCCTATTTAAATGCATGACTTTCACTGGAAGCACACTGCAGGATAATGTTGGATAAGCAAGAAAATTGCTTCAGCATGACCCCACCATGGTCAAGATTTGGTAGAAACATACCAAAGGATTATGCTGGAGGATTAAGACTGAATGCCTCTAGTATTGCTTACTTACTATACTTAGGTAATTGTCCAAGGCAATCCCTTATTGTCTGAGTAGGATTGTCTTCCAAGATGGTGGTGGGTCCGTAGGTGACTGTGGAGCCCTATTCTTGATCTGCATCTTCTCCTGCAGTGAGGGCATCGGTTTCCAGGTGGAAGGCGGTCCCGGTTGGGGTTGGCTTGATGCACCTTCCTCTTGGTACATTTCTTCCTTCTGCCCTCCGTTCATGTCTCTTCAAATTCTACAACACTGCTGGTCACAGCTGACCTCCAGCTGGAGCACTCAAGGGCCAGGGCTTCCCAATACTCAGTCTCCATGCCAGAGTTTTAAAGGTTGGCTTGGAACCCATCTTTAAATCTCTTTTCCTGTCCTCCAACTTCCATTTTCTGTTCTTGAGTTCAGAATAGAGCAACTATTTTGAGAGACGGTGGTCAGGCATCCGGACAACGTGGCCAGTCCAGCAGAGTTGATGGCGGAGGACCATCACTTCAATGCTGGTGGTCTTTGCTTCTTCCAGCACCCAGACATTTGTCCGCTTGTCTTCCCATGAGATTTGCAGGATTTTTCAGAGGCAACGCTGATGGAATCGTTTTAGGAGTTGCACGTGATGTCTGTAAACAGTCCACATTTCGCAGGCGTATAGCAGGGTTGGGAGGACAATAGCTTTATAAACAGGCACCTTGTTATCCCTACGGATGTCCCGGTCCTCAAACACTCTCTGCTTCATTTGGAAAAATGCTGCACTCGCAGAGCTCAGGCGGTGTTGTATTTCAGTGTCAATGCTGACTTTTGTGGAGAGGTGGCTGCCAAGGTAGCAGAAATGGTCAACATTTTCTAATGTTACACCATTAAGCTGTATTTCTGGCATTGGAGAAGGATTGGCTGCTGACTGCTGGAAGAATACTTTGGTTTCTCGATGTTCAATGAGAGTCCGAGCTTTTCGTATGCTTGTGCGAAGGTGTTTAGAGTGGCTTGTAGGTCTTCTGAATGCGCAAAGATGAAGTTGTCATCAGCATTGGAGTTCTACAACAGATGTTGCTTAGTCCTCGAGTGCAACAAGATGGTCAATGTCTAATACAATGGTTCTCAACCTGTGGGTCCCCAGCTGCTTTGGCCCACAACTCCCAGAAATCCAAGCCAGTTTACCAGCTGTTAGGATTTCTGCGAGCTGAAGGCCAAAACATCTGGTGACCCATAGGTTGAGAACCACTGGTCTAATAGCAGCATGCCACAGAATTGTGCTGGAGAACCTAAAAATGCCTAGAGAAAACACACTTCTTTTGGACATAGCAAAGTGAACCTGTGGGTAGTAGTCCTGAAGATACAGGGATTGTTATTCATTGATGCTGGGCAGCTTTCACAAGACAATACATATGAGTCCAAGACTTACCCATAGAGATGGTTGACATGAGGGTTCACCCCGAGAGAGTTCATCCAGTTGCGGAACGTCCTCTCTTCACGGGTTTCACCTAAAGTGAACAAAACCAAAACCTCACAAATGGTTGCTTTAAAGAACGACTATTATTGTGTGTCTGCAAGGTATGTGGGCCCTTCCTAATATTGAGGCACCTTGGTCAGGTATGTCCAAGGAGGCTTGCTGCCAATTACTGTCTCAGGACTGTTTAAAGATTGAGAGGAGGAGTCTGTGTTTCAGGGTTGGAGGCCGAAGTTCAAGGCATGGAAACCCACTGGGCAGGTTGGGACAGGTCAGAGAATCATAGAATCATAAAGTTGGAAGAGACCTAATGGGCCATCCAGTCCAACCCCCTGCCAAGAAGCAGGAATATTGCATTCAAAGCACCCCTGAGAGATGGTCATCCAGCCTCTGTTTAAAAGCTTCCAAAGAAGGAGCCTCCACCACACTCCGGGGCAGAGAGTTCCACTGCTGAATGGCTCTCACAATCAGGAATGACTTCCTCATGTTCAGATGGAATCTCCTTTCTTGTAGTTTGAAGCCATTGTTCCGTGTCCTAGTCTCCAAGGAAGCAGAAAACAAGCTTGCTCCCTCCTCCTTATGACTTCCCCTCACGTATTTATACATGGCTATCATGTCTCCTCTCAGTCTTCTCTTCTTCAGGCTAAACATGTCCAGCTCCTTAAGCCACTCCTCATAGGGCTTGTTCTCCAGACCCTTGATCATTTTAGTCGCCCTACTCTGGACACATTCCAGTTGGCAATATTTCTCTTCAATTGTGGTGGCCAGAATTGGACACAATATTCCAGGTGTGGTCTGACCAAGGCAGAATAAAGGGGGAGCATGACTTCCCTGGATCTAGACACTAGACTCCTATTGATGCAGGCCAAAATCACACTGGCTTTTTTGCCACTGCATCACATTGTTGGCTCATGTTTAACTTGCTGTCCACGAGGACTCCCAAGATCTTTTTCAGACGTACTGCCCTCGAGCCATGCGTCCCCCATTCTGTATCTTTGTATTTCATTTTTTTCCTGCCTAAGTGGAGTATCTTGCACATTCTCTTAGCCTCAGAGGAAGGCCAAGGAAAGCCTCCACGGCAGAAAACCCTTGGATAAACTCATCATGAAGGTACATAAAGGAGAAATGGGACAGGACAACAACATTCAGGTGTCATACCATGATGGCACTGCCAGATTGACCATTGTGTTTAAGTGTGGGGTGGCATCTTCCTGCTATATATATGTATATGTATGAGAGATTTTGCAGATGTGATGCAACTAAAATTTGAAGGCGTTCTGTTTCGGAGCGATTCCAAATGTTACGATAGAATTGTTAGCACTATGTAACAAAATTTGAAAGTATTATTTCCTGTTTAACATGGCTTATGTGGTCTTTACTTGGAAAGTAGTTCTACTCCAGAAACTTTGTTTTTGTGGCTGCCACAAACTAGGTTGAATTGGTTTGGACTTGAAAAACTAGAGCAAAATGTGCCTTTTGATAATCACTGGTCACATAACCAAACGGATGATTATGACCTGTTAGGATCATAACCTATTGGATTATGACCAACTGGGAAAAGCATAATCTTTATATCTTTCAAGAAAAGATATCCGCAGTGTAGGCCTACCCGCTTCGGGGTCCAAGGAAGGGGCCCCATCCACTGGCATAGGGACCCAATCCAACAATGCATTATGGTGGTATGGTGCAGAGTATTTGGCCTTCTTGGATTGGGACATCAATGTCCTGGGATCCTCTGCTACACCATACACATTGCTTACTTCAATGACAACTCTACGCTTCTTTTCCCAGGTTGCAATTTGTGTGTGTGCGTCAGGAGTGACTTGAGAAACTGCAAGTCGCTTCTGGTCTGAGAGACTGGGCTGTCTGCAAGGACGTTGCCAAAGGGACATCCGGATACGTTACCGTCCTTGTGGGAGGCTTCTCTCATGTCCTCGCATGAGAAGCTGGAGCTGACAGATGGGTGCTCACCCCACTCCCCAGATCTGAACTGCCAACCTTTCTGTCAGTGGTCCTGCTGACACTACACCACCAGAGGCGCTTTCACAGGTTGCAATGGAAGAGCACAATGGAGTAGTAATACATTACAATCATAGTTACACACAATTAGTTATTTCAGGGGTGTAAAAAAAATAACCACATTTTATAAATAAACCAAGTGTGTGTAAGACTTTTTTTCATATCAGGAGTGACTTGAAAAACTGCAAGTCACTTCTGGTGTGAGAGAATTGGCTGTCTGCAAGGACATTGCTCAGTGGAGGCCCGGATGTGTTACTATCCTGTGGGAGGCTTCTCACATGTCCCAGCATGAGAAACTGGAGCTGACAGATGGGAGCTCACTCCGCTCTCCGGATCTAAACTGCCGACCTTTCGGTCTGCAGTCCTCCCGGCACAAGGGTTTAACCCACTGCACCGACAGAGGTGCTTTTCCAGGTTGCAATGGAAGAGCACAATGGAGACACATATGGATGGAACAGATACCTACTCCTCTCCATTCAGGTGGCACTTTTGTGCAAAGAGGTAATTATACCTTTGCCTCTCTGCCCAGTTTCTGACTCTGAGGCCACCCTTATGCCCAGTAATTCCAGAGCAGCCATGGAAAGGTCAAAAGTGGGTCCAGCCACCCCTCTTGTTGCCCTATTTTGCTCCCCTTGTGCCTCACCTTCCAGCAGCGTCCAGTCAATGTCCTGGTTTTCTGGCTTGGTGAGGGCCGGGTACTTGTTGAAGAGGTTGGCCACAAAGGCCAGGTTCAGCTTGGGGTTGCCGCTCACCACGTCCGCCGGGGTCACAAACTGCCGGCAGCCCAGGCGGTCCGCTTGCTGGAGCATACACTCAGCTCTCTTCAAGTCATCTTTCTCCTGGAGAAGCAGAAATGGCACTTTTAAAATAAAAATTTTCCAGATCCATATTGCACTAACCAGAAACCTGATTGCATAACCAAGCTTTCAACATTTTTCTAAAGACCAGAAGGGAGGGGGCCAGTCTGATCTCACTGGGGAGGCAGTTCCATAGCTGAGGGGTTACCACTGAGAAGGCCATGTCTCTTGTCCCACCAATCGCGCCTAGATGTAGGTGGGACCAAGAGCAGGGCCTCCCTAGAAGATCTTAACACTCTAGCAGGTTCATAAGGTGAGGTTGTGGCTCTTAATGAGACATGCCGCATGATCACGGGGTGTCTGCACCCTACACCACTGGAGAAATTACACTGTTTAGCCGGTACTGCATCACCTGACATCCGCCAGGGAGTAGCAACCAGTAGTGAAAGGACCAAGGCAGTGACAACTCTGGCCCACCCCCTGTTTGGGTATCAGCCAGCACGCCAACGACTTAAATAAAAAAAATAGTTTTCTAAGATCTACAGAGACACTCGCTGGAACACCCCAGCAAGCGAGAGTCCAAAAGTGGCAGGCTCAAACTCAGAACCTTAAACAATGGTTGATAGCAAATGAGAGACTCCCCCTGGGCACACAGAAAACTGGGTGACTTGGAAGGCGCTGAACAGACTGCGCTCTGGCACCACGAGATGCAGAGCCAACCTTCAGAAATGGGGCTACAAAGTGGAGTCCACGACTGCGAGTGCAGAAAAGAGCAAACCACAGACCACCTGCTGCAATGCAACCTTAGCCCTGCCACATGCCCAATAGAGGACCTTCTTGCAGCAACACCAGAGGCACTCCAAGTGGCCAGCTACTGGTCAAAGGACATTTAATAGAAGACCAAGCCTGCAAACTTTGTATTTTGTTTGTTTGTTTGTTTTTAATGCAATACAACTGTTTTGGTTCACTCTTGCCATGATAAATATATAATGCGAGGAACATTTGGATAGGTAAGTTGGGCCAGAATTGTTTAGGGCATTATAGGCTAAAGCCCGCACTTTGAATTTTCTCAGTAACAGACTGGCAGCCAATGGAGCTGGCGTAAACAGGGGGGTTGTATGCTCCTTGTTCGTCACGCTGGTGAGCAATGTGGCTGCCACCCGTTGGACTACTTGGAGCTTCTGAACAGTCTTCAAAGGCAACCCCACGTACAGTGTGTTGCAGTAGTCTATTTGAGACTTCTGCACTTACACAATGTCCCTGTTCCAACTTACATACAAATTCAACTTATGACCGAACCTGTCTTGTTCATAACTTGGGGACTGCCTGTACTCTTTTGTGGTTCATTCAGCTTTTAAAAAATGGACCTATGTAGGTGGAGACGAGTATAAAAACACATGTAATGCAATGCTGAATTTCCACGCTTGCATTCTCATCACACTAATAAGACGCTTCCCCCAAAAAGTGAGTAAGTAGAGAATCAGAAAGAGTGCCACCTCGTGGTGGCATTTCCCTCTAAGACAGTGGTTCTCAACCTTCCTAATGCCGCGACCCCTTAGTACAGTTCCTCATGTTGTGGTGACCCCTAACCATAACGTTATTTTCGTTGCTACGTCATAACTGTCATTTTGCTCCTGTTATGAATCATAATCTAAATATCCGATATAAAGGATGTATTTTCATTCACTGGACCAAATTTGGCACAAATACCCAATACACCCAAATTTGAATACTGGTGGGGTTGGGTGGATTGTTTTTGTCATTTGGGAATGTTGGAGTTGCTGGGATTTATAGTTCACCTACAATCAAAGAGCCTTCTGATCTCCACCAGTGAGGGAATTGAATCAAACTTGGCACACAGAATTACCGTGACCAAGAGTAAATACTGGGAGGGTCTGGTGAACATTGACCTTGAGTTTTTGGAGTTGTAGTTCACCTACATCCAGAGAGCACCGTGGACTCAAACAATGATGGATCTAGATCAAACTCAGCACAAATACTCAATATGCCCAAATGTGAACATTGGTAGAGTTTGGAGAAAATAGACCTTGCCATTTGGGAGTTGTAGTTGTTGAGATTTATAGTTCACCCACAATTAAATAGCATTCTGAACCCCACAATTAAATAGCATTCATAGCATTATGAATCGTAATGTAAATATCTGATATGCAGGGTGTAGTTTCATTCACTGGACCAAATTTGGCACAAATACCCAATAAACCCAAATCTGAATACTGGTGGAGTATGGGGGAAAACAGACCTTGACATTTGAGAGTTGTAGTTGTTGAGATTTATAGTTCACCCACAATTAAATAGCATTCTGAACCCCACCAACGATTGAATTGGACCAAACTTCCCACACAGAACCCCATGATGAACAGAAAAGACTATGTTTTCTGATGGTCTTTGGCGACCCCTCTGACACCCCCTCGTGACCCCCAGAGGGGTCCCGACCCCCAGGTTGTGAAACTCTGCTCTAAGATGCCAATGCAGCAATCTGTTTCAGGCCAATCTTCCAAATGAGTGGGAAAAAAAGTCTGCATTGCCCTAGACCAGAGTATGGCATAGTGAGAGATTGGTGCTAAAATAAATCAGCAGTAATACATTACAATCATAGTTACATGCACTTAGTTATTTCAGGGATGTAAAAAATGAACCACATTTTGTAAATAACCCAAGTGTGTGTAAGACTTTTTTTCCATATCAGGAGTGACTTGAGAAACTGCAAGTCACTTCTGGTGTGAGAGAAATGGCCGTCTGCAAGGGCATTGCTCACTGGAGGCCCGGATGTGTTACTATCCTTAGGCTGGTTGTCTTCCTTGCCTGCCTCCTTCCCTCCCTCCATTGGGCCCGTGCCCCGTCCCGCTTCCCAGCTTGGATTTCCCTACTTGCCCCTGCTTGGTCTTCCAGCAGATGGCGCTCTTTTTGATTCAAAGCATTTTTACCTGTCACAGGTGTGACATCTATATAATGGAAAGTATGTGAAAACATGAAAACATTTGCCTGTTCGAATGCTACACTGTGTCCAAATTTTAAAGTAATTGGTGACATATTTTGGGAGATTTGTGGTCATTCACAAACGTACGTTTACATTTTTATTTATATAGAAGCGGACTCCCACCTCCCACCCAGATATACTCACATTGAAGCCGGACATGTTGATGTCAATCTGCGGCTCTCCTTCTTTTTGTCCTTTGGGTGCAATTTGGTTGAGGAGGTGGAAATAGGCCCTGGAGTCCTGGGATGGGTCAAACCCGGAAGAAAAAAACATCAGCCATTGCAAGACTGGCACAAATCTACGTAAGGAACTCAACTATGGAAAAATCAAAGGCGTTTGTACCTTTACAGAGATATTGAAGTCAGTAAGCTTGCGAAACCAACATGGAAAGAAGCAAAGAGAAGGGAGCGAGGGGAGAGGAAACAGAGAAGAAGGGAAGCAGGAATCCGGAAAGCATGAGAAGAAGAAAATCAAAGCGGTTAGATGCAGAAGTCAGTTCTGGCCCCGAAAGGAAGCAAAAGAGACCAACCCACGGATCGTTCTACAGACTCCAGTGGCACATTCCAACCCCAAATTGCTCTAGCAAAATCCCACCCAGGTGCCAGATCCCGTCTCCACCGAGAGATACCTTGATCTCGGAGCTGAAGTTGTTGATCTTGTGCCACCCGGCGTTCTCCAAGTGGAAATTGGCCCAACGCAGGAGCAGCTCTTCGGGAGACAGCTTCATGAGGTCCTCCAAGGTCTCTCCATCTCGAAGCAGAGCGGCCAAAGCTGGGAAGGGAACAAAGGAGGAGGAGGCGACACACATTAAGACCTAAAAAACAGGCTCGTCCTCCCAAATGACCCCCGATTCGGTGGTGTTGGGCAACACTTTTAATTAAGAGAGGCCTAAATCCAGCCATTCATCCCATTCAGACAAAGGAGGGACACACAATGCTCCCTTTCTGTAAAATCACAAGCGAAAGCCACAACACTGCAGTGGGAAAGAGATATAAATGGGAGCTACTTTTTAAAAATCCTTCTATTATTATTATTATTATTATTATTATTATTATTATTATTATTATTATTATTTGAAACACAACAAGATGTGTCCACAGCAGACAAGATCACTCTGTTGGCTGTTGTATTGAATCAAATGTCGGACACTTCCCAAGTGTCTAGGACTGTGTGATGTATCGGCAAATAATGCATACAGATCCCAGTAAGGTGGCCTTCTGCAGCTGGCATATGGTAATCTTGTCAGCGCCAATTGTATTTAAGTGCAGGCCAAGGTTTTTAGGCACTGCACCCAGTGTGCCGATCACCACTGGGACTACCTTGACTGGCTTGTGCCAGAGTCTTTGCATTTCGATCTTTAAATCCTGATATGTATTATCATCATCATCATCATCATCATCATCATCATCATCATCACCATCTATATAAATAAAAATGTAATGTTCGTTTGTGGGATTAACACAACTCAAAAACCACTGGACGAATTGACACCAAATTTGGACACAAGACACCTAACAACCCAATGTATGTCCTTCACTCAAAAAAATTGATTTTGTCATTTGGGAGTTGTAGTTGCTGGGATTTATATTTCACCTACAATTAGAGCATTCTGAACCCCACCAACGATGAACCAAACTTGGCACACAACTTGGTCCATGACCAACAGAAAATAATGGAAGGGTTTGGTGGGCAGTGTCCTTTGGTTTTGGAGTTGTAGTTCACCTACATCCAGAGATCACTGTGGACTCAAACAATGATGCATTTGGATCAAACTCTACACAAATAATATGCCCAAATGTGAACACTGGTGGAGCTTGGGGAAAATAGGATCTTGACATTTGGGAGTTGTAGTTGCTGGGGTTTATAGTTCACCTACAATCACCAACGATAGAATTGGGCCAAACCTCCCACACAGAACCCCATGTGGGTCACAGCAACGAGTAGCAGAGGACGGCTAGTACTATATATATATATACACACACACATACATATATGTCTGATGGCGGTGCTGTAATTAGTGTGTGTCTTACAATCAATAGTGTCTTAAAAGCAAAAGAAATACAGCAATGTTTATTTTCGAGGTTGGAATAAGTGCTCTCCCTTCATTCACTTTGTGGGGTCTGCAACACAGCTCTGAACATCCCATTAATGTTTTATTTCCCTCTTTCGCTACAGAGAGCAGACATAGGTTGGAGGACTGCTAATGCACTCTGCCAGCCATTGCATTGTGTTCCCCAGGGCCGGCTGCATCAGCAGAAGGAAGGCAGTCCTGAGCAGCCAATGGGGCAAATGCATAGCCTTCCAAATAAGGACTCTTGCAGCTGTCTTCCCAAGCAATTGGCCCTGGGTTGGCTAGTCTCTGGGCAAGCAGGCTTCCAAGGGGTCGTCCTTACCTTCATTTCGGCTGATTTCGATGTCAGCAAACAAGCCGATCTTGATGATCTGCCAGAGGAGCCCCAGAACCAAGTGCGGCTTCCCTTCCCGCAGATCCTCAGCCCCGATATTGACCACATGGCACCCAATGGCCGAGGCCGAGTTCAGGGCCAAGTTCAGGTTTTCCTGCCGGGGAAAAGGGACAAAGTTGCACAGATCCCTCTCTATATGCCTTCGGAGCATCTGAAGCCAGCAGCTCAGATTCCCTAGTTTTGTAATGACTGCATCCACCATTGCCCCACTTTGCTCTTCAAGGCAACTCAATGGGAATCCTATCCACCAATCTGGGTTTGCAACGCTCTTCCTCTTTGGAAGAAGGCAGTTCGACTTTCCCAAATCCACTGAGCAAATATGTGTGGCTGAACAAGCATCTCAAGCCTGGGACCCCAGAGTTTTAATCTGATGCCCAAATGCAAAGGGCTCGGCTGGCTCCCCTTAAGGCTGAGAGTGAGTGACTTGTCCACAGTCACCCAAAGGACTTACGTGGCTGAATGGGAATTAGGTCAATGTTCAAACCATGAAACTGCTATATCTAGCAATAGGTGGGAATAGGAAGGAAGGAAGGAAGGAAGGAAGGAAGGAAGGATAAGGGAAGGAGTGAAATTGTCACAAATGCGATTGGTGGCGATGAGAGGGAGGGCCTTCTCGGTGGCCACTCCAACCCCCTGGAAGTCCCTCTCCAAAGTGACTAAAACAGCCCCTTCCCTGACATCTTTTAAAAAGACAGACGAAGGCCTTCCTGTTCAAGCAAGTATTTAATGAAGCAATCTAATCTGAAATGACAGGAAGGCTAACTTGTAATAAGTTGTGCAAAGTGGGTATTATTTTAATTGACCAGTCTCTGCAACACTAGCAAAAATGGTAAATGTTAAACCATTTTAGAATATTTATTTAGGTCATTTTTATACATGGTTGGATTGTTACATGTGTTTGTTGTTTGCACTGTTTTTAAAATGTTGTGAGCCGCTTTGGGTCCCATTCAGGTTTTGTTTTTGTTTTTTGTCGTGTCGGGAGTGACTTAAGAAACTGCAAGTCACTTCTGGTGTGAGAGAATTGGCTGTCTGCAAGTTGGCCAGGGGACGCCCGGATGAACTGATGTTTTTATCATCCTTGTGGGAGGCTTCTCTCATGTCCCCACATGAGGAGCTGGAGCTGATAGAGGGAGCTCATCCGCCTCTCCCCGGATTCGAACCTGCGACCTGTTGGTCTTCAGTCCTGCCGGCACAGGGGTTTAACCCACTGTGGCACCGGGGGCTCCCCCATTCAGGGTGAAAAAGCGGGATATAAATAATAATAATAATAATTATTATTATTATTATTATTATTATTATTATTTACAGGGAGGAAAAGGGAAGGAAGGAAGGAAAGAAGGAATAATAATAATAATAATAATAATAATAATAATAATAATAATTCCGTCTTTCCTTCCTTCCTTCCCTTTTCCTCCCTGTAAATAATAATAATAATAATAATAATAATAATAATAATAATAATAATCTTTGTTTGTACTCCACCACCATCTCCCCAAAGGGACTCGGAGCAGCTCACAGAAGCGCTCAAAGTGCCGCATGTAGACAACAATACATAAGTATAAATACAAAGACATAAGTATAATCAACAGCACATAAAAATCTCATTGATAAATTATAAAAATGTGAAAATTACAAAATTCCTGGAACCTGCGCGTCGGCTATCTTTCTATCAACAATCAATCAAAGTGCGGGCCAGTACTATCAATGATCACATTGGCCATGGATTGCTCAGGATCAAAGGCCTGTCTGAACAGCTATGGTTTTAGACTCACCTGGAAGGCTTGAAGAGAGGGGGCTAAACTAATTTCTTTAGGCAAGGTATTCCAGACCTGGGGACCCACCATTGAGAAGGAAGGGGGGAGGGAGGGAAATGGAGGGAAGGAAGTAAATGGGAGGAAAGAAATGTGAGACAGAAGGGAAGGGGGAAGGGAATGAAGAAAAAGGGAGGAAAGAAGAGGAAAGAAAAAGGGAACGAAGGAAGGAAAAGAGAGGGAGGAAAAGGAAGGGAAGAGAGGAAGGAAAAGCGAGGAAAGAAAAGGGGGGAAAGAAAAAGGGAAAGAAGGGAGGAAAAGAAGCAAAAGAGAAGGGAGGAAAAGGGAAGAAAGGAAGAAAAGGAAGGATGAAAGAAGGAAGGAAAAGAGAGGAAGGGAGGAAAAGGGAAGAAAGGAAGGAAAAGGGAGGAAAGGGAGGGAAGGAAGAAAAAGAGAGGAAGGGAGGAAAAGGGAGGAAGAAAAAAGGGAAAGAAGGAAGGAAAAGAGAGGAAGGGAGGAAAAGGGAAGAAAGGAAGGAAAAGGGAGGAAAGGAAAAGAGAGGAAGGGAGGAAAAGGGAAGAAAGGAAGGGAAATGAGGAAAGAAAAAGGGAAAGAAGGAAGGAAAAGAGAGGAAGGGAGGAAAAGGGAAGGAAGGAAAGAAAAGGAAGGAAAGAAAAAGGGAAAGAAGGAAGGAAAAGAGAGGAAGGGAGGAAAAGGGAAGGAGAGGAAGGAAAGGGGAGGAAAGAAGGAAGGAAAAGAGAGGAAGGAAAAGGAGGGACGGAGGAAAAGGGAGCAAAGAAAAAGGGAAAGAAGGAAGGAAAAGGAAGGAAGGAAAAGGGAGGGAGGAAAAGGGAAGGAAGGACGGAAAACGGAAGAAAGAAAGGGGAGGAAAGAAAAAGGGAAAGAAGGAAGGAAAAGGTAGGGAGGGAGGAAAAGGGAAGGAAGGAAGGACGGAAAAGGAAGAAAAGGAAAATGAGGGAGGGAAAGAGGGAGAGGAAGATAGAAAAGAAGGAAAGGAAGGAAAGGAAGGAAGGGATGGGAGAAAGGAAGAATGAAGTAGGGAAGGGAAGAGATGCAGGGAGTTGGTACGCAAATTGCTGTGTCCAGAACTCTTTTCCATTTCTAATCTATTCCCAATGCAGCCTGAGTCACCCAGAGCCCCTTTTCTTCTACTTCAATTAAATATTTGCAGAAAGAGCATCCGATTGCAAGGAAGGGAAGGCTCCCGTTTCCATGTAAAACAAAGAGGCTGCACAAAGGCCCCTTGACTGGTTCAAGGCAAACAGAACTCTGTTTTTTCTGAGATCAGCAAACAGATGAAGCATTATTTCAGGAGAAGAATAAAAGAGAGAGTCCTCACCTGAATGATGAACGGTGTGAGCTTCTTCTTGTTGATTACTCTCTCGTCAATTGTGTCGGGGACAGAAAGGTTGACCATTTTACTGGGTGGTAGAGAGGAGAGGAAAATGAACATTAAAATACATGAAAAATGAAAAACGCAGATATGCAACAAAGAGATGCAAAATCAAGTGGAAAGCAATGCTTTTGAGTTCAAAAAATCAATAATTAATAATCTATATCCATAACAAAAGTGAAAATATGTATGTGTGCGTGTGGCTGGTGCCCACTTCCATGGACAGGCTCCCGCATCCACAAACACAAACCCACAGTGCTGAGGAGCCACCAAAGACCCTCCCTCCAATGACATTTTGGGTTATAGCGACAAACACTATAGACATGTAGCCCAACCCCTGCCAATGTCCTCCCCAAATACCATACTGCCCACCACCCAAGGAATGCTTCCATTCAGAAACAATTTCATCCTAGATTTTATGTGTTTCCTCCACCACAGACATCTCAGTGCTTCTGACTCTCTCCATTGGTGTGGAATTTGCATGATCCCGCCTACTGCCTCTCCCTTAATCCTTTCCTACTCTTTTCAACTCTGTCTGCATAACAAACAAAGCATAACTGAGCATACTGAAGGAGTTTGGGGGGCTGACTCCACATGATGGAAGTTGTAGTTCACTCTGTATTAAGTCAGATCACTGTGACCCCCACTGACAATGGATCTGGACCACATTTGCCACACACAACCCCCATGACCAAAGAAAAATACTGGAGAGGTTTTTTGGGGGGGGGGGTCACCTTGATCCATAGCCATTGTAGGTACTGGGATTTATAGTTCACCTGCAATCAAAGATCACTCTGGACCCCACCAACAATGGGCCTGGACCTAACTTAGCACACAGAACTCGAATAACCAATAAAAAATGCAGGAGGGTTTTGGGAAAAATTCATCGTATTTATAGGAATTATAGTTCACCTACATCCAGAGAGCTCTGTCAATGCAAACAACAATGGCTCTGCATCAAATTTGGCATGCATACCCAATATGCCAACATTTGAATACTGGTGAGTTTGGGGTGGAATTGGCCTTGACATTTGTTAGTTTAAGGTACTGGGATTTATAGTTCACCTGCAATCAAAGAGCACTCTGGACCCCACCAACAATGGCCCTGGACCTCACTTAGCACACAGAACCCTCAAGACCGACAAAAAATGCAGGAGGGCTTTGGGAAAAATTCATCATATTTATAGGAATTATAGTTCGCCTACATCCAGAGATCTCTGTCAATGCAAACAACAATGGATCTGCACGAAATTTGGCATGAATACCCAATATGCCAAAATTTGAATACTTTTGGGTTTGGGGTGGAATTGGCCTTGGCATTTGTTAGTTATAGGTACTGGGATTTATAGTTCCCCTGCAATCAAAGAGCTCTCTGAACTCCACTGTTGATAGACCTGGACCTAATTTGGCACACAGAATCCCCATGGCCAACTTAACGTACTGGAGGGATTTGATGAATTTTCTTGGTTTTGGGTATTTTTTTTCTGCCTTGCTCATTTTGGGAAATTATTTGGTAAATCATTGTAACAAATGGCTTGATAAATCATTTTAACAAATGAGTTGTTAAATCGTTTTAGCAAATGATGCACTAAATCACTTTCGCAAACGATTTGCTAAACCAATTTACCCAATGACTCGTTGAATCATTACAGCAGAATTACACTCTAACATTTTTAGAGAATCCGTTTCTCACATGTATGGGCATTTGTAGGCTCTTGAGATGGATGTTGGCAATGGGATCACACTGGAGGACCTACAAATGCCTTCTGTGGGTATTTGTGGGTCCCCCAGATGGAGCTTAATCATAAAATTGGACCTGAGAATCTGCAAATGCTTAGGAGAGAACATTTCTGTAGCTATTTGTTGGTTCTCCAGATGGATGTTGACCAAAGAATTGTGTTGGAGGACCAACAAATGTCTACAGAGAACAGTTGTATAGGCATGTGTGGGTTATCAGATATTGACTATAGGATCATAATGGAAGACTTACAAATGTCTAGAAAGAACACTTATTTAGCCATTCATGGGTCTCCCAGATGGAAATTAACCTAAAATAGTACCCGAGAACCTACAAATATCTAGAAATAACTGTTCTGTAGGCATTTCTAGGTCCTCCAGATTGAAGTTGAACATATGATCACACTGGGGGAGTTACAAATTGCTAGAAGGAACACTTTTGGAAGTATTTGCAGGTCCTTCATATGATAGTTGACCACAGAATTGTACACGGGAATCTACAAATGCTTAGAGATAACACTTCTGTAGGTATTTGTTGATTCTTCAGATGGACGTTGACCATAGGACTACACTGGAGGATGTACAAATGCCTAAAGAGAATATATCTTTAGCCATTTGTAGTTTCTCCAGATGGAAGTTAACCATAAAATTGTACCCGAGGACCTACAAATACCTAGAAATAACAGTTCTGTAGGCATTTCTAGATCCTCCAGATTGAAGTTGATCATAGGATCACACTGGGGGAGCTACAAATGGCTAGGAGGAACACTTTTGGAGGTATTTGCAGGTCCTTCAGATGATAGTTGACCATAGAATTGTACCCAGGAATCTATAAATGCTTAAGAGAGAACACTTTTGTGGGTATTTGTTGATGCTTCAGGTGGGCATTGACCATAGGACTACACTGGAGGATGTACAAATGCCTAAAGAGAATATATCTTTAGCCATTTGTAGTTTCCCCAGATGGAAGTTAACCATAAAATTGTACCCGAGGACCTACAAATACCTAGAAATAACTGTTCTGTAGGCATTTCTAGGTCCTCCAGATTGAAGTTGACCATAGGATCACACTGGGGGAGCTACAAATGGCTAGGAGGAACACTTTTGGAGGTATTTGTAGGCCCTCTAGATGGATGTTCACCATATAATTGTATCCGAGAACCTACAAATTCTTAGAGAGAACATTTCTGTAGGTATTTGTTGTTTCTTTAAATGGATGTTGACCATAGGACCACACTGGAGGTTGTACAAATACTTAAAGAAAATATGTCTTTAGCCATTTGTAGCTTCCCCAGATGGAAGGTAACCATAAAATTGTACCTGAGGACCTACAAATACCTAGAAATAACAGTTCTGTAGGCATTTCTAGGTCCTTCAGATTGAAGTTGACCATAGGATCACACTGGAGGAGCTACAAATGGCTAGAAGGAACACTTTTGCAGGTATTTGTAGGTTCTCCAGATGGATGTTCACCATAGAATTGTATCTGAGAACCTACATATTCTTAGAGAGAACATTTCTGTAGGTATTTGTTGTTTCTCTAAATGGATGTTGACCATAGAATTGTGCTGGGGAACCAACAAATGTCTACAGTTTTGTAGGCATTTGTTGGTTCTCTGATGCAATCTTATGGCAAAATCCCAGCGCTTTAAGAGATATGGGAGCATGCAGGACGGCCTTTTTGGGCACTGGACCTTTCTTGGGTCAAAATGAAATTTTGCAAACTTTTTCTAGCACCAACCACTTTCACCTCAAATGCCCTACAGCAAGGACTTTTCAAACCTCATTGCAATGCAGGTCCAGATACAACTACATTCTGGCATGAAGGTCTCCCCAACCACAAAGTACTCCCTCAGGACTCACCACAGAACAATCCCATCGCCGACGGCTTTGAAGAGATCATCCGTATTTGGGTTCATCGGAATGACGTGTCTACAATCTGGGTCGTTTTCCAGGGCTTTGTTGATCCAGTTCACAAAGGCATATTTCTCTTCCTCTAAAAGAGGAGGGAAGACGGTTATGTTCACCGTTCAAAGAGTCATGCCAGGAAAAGAAAGAGGAAAGGATGGGATGCTCGGCAGCAGAGAAAGCATTCCATCTTGCCAAGATCTGAAAGCCTGTGGGGTTCCCCTAAGGTCTGAACTTTCACTGAGGTTCCACACTTCCAAGACTTGAAGAGGCCTTCCAGAGTCTATTCTACTGATCTCCAAAAGTGGCCACTCCTGATGCTTTCCTAAAAACCTGGCTCTTCCGTTGTGCTTTTGGAGAATGACCACACAACCCATCTGGTTGTCTTAGCCTACAGCTACCCTCAGAATGAAGCATCTTCCCACCCCTAAAATGGCTAAACCCCATGGTTCCTCCCTGTTGGGCTCCTCTCCTAAAAATGCACTTTTGTGTCAGCTCCACTGGCTGCCGATCCAGTTCCGAGCACAATTCAAAGTGCTGGTTTTGACCTACAAAACCCTATACGGTTCCGGCCCAGTGTATCTGTCCGAACGGATCTCCCTCTACGTCCCACCCCGGAGTCTAAGATCTTCTGGAGAGGCCCTGCTCTCGACCCCGCCTCTATCACAAGTGAGATTGGCGGGGACGAGGAGCAGGGCCTTCTCGGTGGTGGCCCCCGCACTTGTGGAACTCACTCCCCGGGGAAATTAGATCTGCAACATCGCTCCTTTCCTTTAGGAAAAAACTAAAAACATGGATCTGGGACCAGGCATTCGGACAATCGGGCAGATAAAGAAAGAACTTTGACGATGACTAGGAAATGATTAATGGATTAGATCTATGGAACTCTGAAAGACGAAACGCTGATCACAAGAATGGTTTTATATGATGTTTTATATGATGTGGTATGTACTGGTTCTTTGATTGTTTTAACTGTGATAATTGCTTTTAACCATGGTTTTGTATATTATGTGTAATTTGTATAGGCATCTAATTGTGCCTTTTTTGTAAGCCGCCCTGAGTCCTCCAGGGATTGAGAAGGGCGGGGTAAAAGCACCCGAAATAAATTTTATTCCTATCTCACCCAGGGTTTTAACTTTTTAACATTTTACCTCATACATTTGGCCTGCCCTCCGTGTCTGGTTTTACTATGCTGCTTTATATAGTTGATTTTGTAATTATTTCATATTTTGTTATGATGTATTTTGTTATTGTGTGTTTATTATGTTGTATTATTTTGGGCTTGGCCTCATGTAAGCCAACTCGAGTCCCCTTTGGGGAGATGGTGGTGGGTTATACATAAAGTGTATTATTATTATTATTATTATTGACACAGAAACACAGTATGTCACAGCAAACAAGACTTCTATGCTGGATTTCGTATCACAAAATCACAAGTCGAACACTTCCCAAGCATCTAGGACTGTGTGATGTATTTTCAGATGATGCGCGCAGATCCAAGTCAGGTGGTCTTTTGTCGCTGACAGATCGTGATTTTGTTGATGTTTATTGTTTCCAAATGCCAGCTGAGATCTTTTGGCATGGCACCCAGTGCGCCAATCACCACTGGGACCACCTGTACTGGTTTATGCCAGTGTGCTTGTGTATATGCATATATGTGTGTATATGTGTGTATATATTTGTGCATGTGTGTTTGTGTGTATATATGTGCGTGTGTATATATGTGTGTGTATACATGTGTATACAGCCCCCAGTGGCGCAGTGGGTTAAAGCACTGAGCTGCTGAGCTTGTTGATCGAAAGGTCGCAGGTTCGATTCCGGTGAGAGGCGTGAGCTTCCGCTGTCAGTCCTAGCTTCTGCCAACCTAGCAGTTCGAAAACATGCAAATGTGAGTAGATCAATAGGTACCACTCTGGCGGGAAGGTAACGGCGCTCCATGCAGTCATGCCGGCCACATGACCTTGGAGGTGTCTACGGACAATGCTGGCTCTTCGGCTTAGAAATGGAGATGAGCACCACACCCCAGAGTCAGACATGACTGGACTTAATGTCAGGGGACTACCTTTACCTATACATGTGTATATACTTGTGTATTTCTGTGTTTATATGTGTATATGTATATTGTGTATATGTGTGTGCTTGTGTACATGCATATATGTGTGTATATATGTGTGTAGATATGTGTATATGTGTGTAGGTGTATATATATATGTGTGTGTATATGTGTATAGTTGTGTGTGCTTGCTTATGTGTGTGTGTATGTGTGTATATATGTATATATGGTTTATTTTGGGGGGTTTTAAAGTCACTTCTGCTGGTTATTGTGTGTGTGTGTGTGTTTAGTGGTGATAGACAGCCTCTGCAGTTCGATTTTGAGGTCTTCATAGCAGCTAAGTTTTTCCTGTTGCTTTTCCTCAATGTGACTGTCACCCGGTATGGCAACATCAATAATCCAGACTTTTTTCTTTTCCACAATGGCGATGTCTGGTGTTTTGTGTTCCAAAACTTTTTCAGTCTGGATTCGAAAGTCCCACAGTATTTTTGCATGTTCATTTTCCATGACCTTTGCGGGTTTATGATCCCACCAATTCTTTGCTGCTGGAAGTTGTTATTTGTGACATAAGTTCCAGTGAATCATCTGGGCCACAGAGTTGTGTCTTTGTTTGTAGTCTGTCTGTGCGATTTTCTTGCAACAGCTGAGGAGATGGTCCATGGTTTCATCAGCTTCCTTGCACAGTCTACATTTTGGGTCATCTGTTGATTTTTCGATCCTGGCCTTGATTGCATTGGTTCTGATGGCTTGCTCCTGGGCTGCAAGAATCAGGCCTTCTGTCTCCTTCTTCAGGGTTCCGTTCATGAGCCATCACCAGGTCTTCTCCTTGTCAACTTTTCCTTCAATCTTCTCAAGGAACTGCCCATGGAAGGCTTTGTTCTGCCAGCTGTCAGCTCTGGAGTGCAGTTTTCTTGTGCTGACTCTTTGTCTGCTGTGCTTTGAGAATTTTCCGATTATTGACTTCAATTAAAGCAGATTATTATTATTACTGTTATTGTTATTGTTGTTATTATTATTATTATTATTATTATGCCAAAAATACATTTTGGTAGTTTTGGCCAATTGTCTCTCTCATCTGGGACAGTTGTTTTGGATTGTGATCCTATCTTCTAGAATATTAGCGCTCCCTCCCAATTTGGTTCCATCTGCAAACTGGATCTGCATCACCTCTAGAGCTTCCTCCATATCATTAATGAAGATCCTGAACAGCCCTGAAAGGCCTCTTTATGGAACCCAAATAGTTCCTCCTTTCCAGGATAGAGAAGAGGAACCATTGGGGAGAAGCACCCTTGGGTTTGGTTGCTTATCTCATGACAAATCCACCTCATAGGAGTATTGTCCAGCCTCTATTTCAATTTAATTCCAAAAGCAGGCCAAACTTGGCAGGAATACCTGAATAGGAGTGTTGGGTTCCCTCGCTGGAGAGTTCGGACGTCCCACCAATGGCACAAATGCCTTCTTTTCGGTTGATGGCTTTCCTGAAGGTTTTGGCGATGTCGCTGCTCTTCACCTCTTGAAAGATCTGGAAGCATTAAGCACAAGTTGGGAATGTTGCATAACCTATATCTCAAGGTTGAACATTCTTATGAGTGAGATCCCTATCGTTCCATACTGTTAAAACACTATTATTCCACTTTAGTTGCTACAGCAACATTACATGGAATTCTCTATTTGAGAATTCCCAATGTTCTAAACTGAAAATCTAAGGATCCCAGTCCATGTTATAATGGTTTTTATATATCTATATAAATAAAAATGTAATGTTCATTTGTGGGATTAACAGAACTCAAAAACCACTGGACGAATCGATACCAAATTTGGACACAAGACACCTAACAACCCAATCTATGTCCTTCACTCAAAAAAAATTGATTTTGCCATTTGGGAGTTGTAGTTGCTGGGATTTATAGTTTACCTACAATCAAAGAGCATTCTGAACTCAACCAATGATGGAATTGAACCAAACTTGGCACACAGGACTCCCATGACCAACAGAAAACACTAGAATGGTTTGGTGGGCATTGATGCTGAGTTTGGGAGTTGTAATTCACCTACATCCAGAGAACACTGTGGAAACAAACAATGATGGATCTGGACCCAACTCTACATGAATACTCAATATGCCCAAATGTGAACACTGGTGGAGTTTGGAGAAAATATAATCTTGACATTTGGGAGTTGCAGTTGCTGGGATTTATAGTTCACCTAGAACAGTGGTTCTCAACCTAGGGTCCCCAGATGTTTTTGGCCTTCAACTCCCAGAAATCCTAACAGCTGGTAAACTGGCTGGGATTTCTGGGAGTTGTAGGCCAAAAACATCTGGGGACCCCAGGTTGAGAACCACTGACCTAGAATCACAGAGCATTCTGAACCCCACCACCGATAGAATTGGGCCAAACTTCCCACACAGAATCCCCATGACCACCAGAGTGGGCCGCAGCAACACGTGGCAGGGGACAGCTAGTGTTTTATATCAGGGGTCTTCAAACTAAGGCCCAAGGGCCAGATGCAGCCCTCCAAGTTCATTTACCCAGCCCTCGCTCAGGGTCAACCTAAGTCTGAAACAACTTGAAGGCACACAACAACAACAATCCTATCTCATCAGCCAAAAGCAGGCCCACACTTCCCACTAAATTGCAAATAAGTTTATATTTGTTAAAATTGTTCTTCATTTTAATTAGTGCATTATTTTAAGTGTTTTTTGCTCTACAAATAAGATATGTGCAGTGTGCATAGGAATTCATTCATATTTTTTCAAATTATAATCCAACAGTTTGAGGGACTATGACCTGGCCCTCTGTTGAAAAAGTTTCAAGACCCCTGTTTTATTTTGTTATGTTGATTGTTTTAACTGCACTTTATGAATGCATGGCATCAAACTATGCCAACCTGTAATTTGCCTTGAGTCGCCGTATGGTTGAAAAAAATGGGCTATAAATATTGTAAATAAATAAATAAATAAATCTTGCCATGGCAACTACAAGTGGAACAATAGCGTTATAACAGCAGAATGTGATTCAGCCCTCCATCCAAAATATGTATTGATAGCTCAGAAGACACAGCTAGGATGTGGTGAGTCTCAAACTACAACTCTCTCGCTATGAATTCCACATTTCCCCAAACTACAAATCCCAGCATCCGTAAAATTGGAGACAAGACAGTGGAACAAAGCTGGTAGAACTATGCAATGGAGATACATCCCAAATGATACATAGGGTGATTCTATCTTAAGAATTAAAAAAAAGAAAATGCAGAAAAGTGGCCAAGTTTGAATGAGTCCAGAGTTGCTCCAAGTGTGGTTCCAACAAAGCTTTCTAGAGACTCTCAGAATGGCTTGTAAGAACATGAATTTCTAGGAAAAGGCACGATTTGGGGTCCGCAGCACACTTACGTAGACGAACTCTTCGAAGTTGATCTTCCCATCTTTGTTCTTGTCCCCGTCGATCATGAGCTTTTGGATGATCTCCCTCACTTTGTATCCGGGGAGTGGAAGATTGGCTTCCTTGAAGAGTTCATGCAGCTCATAGTTGCAGATAAATCCATTGCTGTTGAGATCTGTAGAAAGAAAGAAAGAAAGAAAGAAAGAAAGAAAGAAAGAGGAAGGGAAGGAAGGAAGGAAGGAAGGAAGGAAGGAAGGAAGGAAGGAAGGGAAGAAAGGAAAAGGAAAGAAAGGACACCCAGTTGAAAGGCAGTTGACCACAAAACAGTTCTGGAGAACCTCAAGGTCCCTGGAGAAGAGGTTCTCTCTCGGAATCCCTTGACTGTATTGCTCACTTGTGTGGAAAACTGAACACCCAGAGATCCCTAAATAGAATATAGTAATCAAATCTGCAAAAGTTACATCAAGGAATCATATAGGACACTGGTTCTCAACCTGGGGGTCGCGACCCCCGGAGGGGTCAATTGGCCATTTCTGAGGGGTCATGAAGCCACTTCCTTTGGTCCAGATTCATCATTGTTTGGATTCACAGTGTTCTCTGGATGTAGGTGAAAGTCTTCTATTATTATTATTATTATTATTATTATTATTATTAATTTGCAACCCGAAAGACAGTTGCATCTGTCAAGTAGGAAAATTAGGTACCACCTTAAAGTGTGGGGAGGCTAAATTAACTAATTTATGAGGCCATAAAGAAGACTCCAGCAAAGCATTCCAGCGGAGAAGCATGCGGGGAATGCGGAAGTGCTTCATCAGCATCGCAGATGGATGATGAAAGCGACAGCTCCCCTGGTGGCCAGAAAAAGTTAAATAGCCTCTGTGTATGTCTGTATATGTTTGTATGTCAAACATTAGCATTGAATGTTTGCCATATATGTGTACACTGTAATCCGCCCTGAGTCCCCTGCAGGGTGAGAAGGGCGGAATATAAAAGCTGTAAATAATAATAATAATAAAATAATAATACTTATTATTATTGAGCAGAGGCTGAATGGCCATCTGTCAGGAGAGCTTTTATTTCTCTTTTCCCTTACGGCAGAAGGAGGTTGGAGTGGATAGCCCTGCCGTGGAAGGGTCTTCCTACCCTAGAATTCTGTTGTTGTTGTTGTTGTTGTTGTTGTTTCAATGAAAATACATCCTGCATAGCAGATATTTACATTGTGCTTCATACCAGTAGCTAAATTGCAATTATAAAGTAGCAACAAATATAATTTTATGGTTGGGGGTCACCACAACCTGAGGAACTGTATTAAGGGCTCGTGGCATTAAAAAGGTTGAGAACCACTGATATAAGACCTAGAGATTCTGAAAGAGGACCACTTTTGCAAGACCTTTCTTCCCGAAAGTGCTAGTGCCTGGCCAAACTGTAGGCCAAAGGGTTCCATAACGCGGAACTACGGCAGTTGAAGTGCATTAATTCTGAAGTGTAGATGCATTCTATCGGAATCCTTTCAGATCCATCTGTTCTTTTGGCTGTGAGGCCAGGCCCAAACACTAGGTGGCGCTGGCATGAAAACCACAGAAAACAGCAACACATTGGGTTTTCTATAGGATTGTGCAATATGGCTGGAGGATGATCTGCTTTTGGTATCCAATTTTCATTGGGTACCCAGATCCATTTTTAGGAGCCTCCCAAAGATCGGCTAATGGAAAAATCTGTTTTCGGCTAGGCAATGGAAAGATCCAGGAAGATCCAGCTCATTGATGAGACTGGAGAACTTATGAGGCTCCCCTTTCCATTCCTGGGATCCTTTTCTTTCCAGGGAGCTTGAGCTTAAGGAACGGAGTTAGGGAAGCATGCACCACGTCCTCCCGAACCGAAAAAAAGAAGTCGTGCCTGACAGCCATGTGAGCTATTTCACACGGAAAAAAAAGTGATGGCTGAGCCCTTACCGTTATGACCAGTCGAACAAGCCAAACAAGCCAGATTCACCAAAGGGAACCAACCAATCTGAATCTGTGCACAAGCCTAGTTTTCTACCCTTTTCTTGCAGATTTGACATCTGGGTTTTGATGCCTAAATGCACCCTTTGCAAACCACAAAACTTACCGACTTTGGCAAAAGCCTCCCTGAGTTCCTCCAGTTCGTCTTTGGATATCTGGGTAACGCTGGCCATTTTTTTGCAGGACCTGCAAAGGGACAGGAGAGAAACGAGACCTTCATGAACCAGGAAAGGGAAAGAAAACCCACAAATTAAAAGGCTAACAGTCATGTTTGTATCTATGAGTTTTACCAGTGTCGTATCCTGTCTTAAGCCTTAGGGAGAGGTGGGTAAAATAATAATAATAATAATAATAATAATAATAATAATACATCACACAGTCCTAGACGCTTGGGAAGTGTTCGACTTGTGGTTTTGTGATACGAAATCCAGCATATAGATCTCGTTTGCTGTGACATACTGTGCTTTTGTGTCAGTAAAATAATAATAATAATAATAATAATAATAATAATAATAATAATAATTTACAGTTACAGAAAAAATTACAGAAAATGAACTCGTCAAACTCCTCTGGGACTTCTGAATTCAGACAGACAGAGTTTTGGAACACAATACTCCTGACCTCACAATCGTGTTAAAAAACAAAGTATGGACTGTCAATGTTGCAATCCCAGGTGACAGCAGGATTGAAGAGAAACAACTGGAAAAGCTGGCACGATATTAGGATTTAAAGATCAAACTGCAAAGACTCTGGCCCACCCAGTCAAGGTGGTTCCAGTGGTGATCGGCACACTGGGTGCAGTGCCTAAAGACCTTGGCCTGCACTTAAAAAAAATTGGTGCTGACAAAATTATCAGCTGCCAACTGCAGAAGGCCACCTTACTGGGATCGGTATGCATTATTCACCAATACATCACACAGTCCTAGACACTTGGGAAGTGTTCGACGTGTGATCCAATACAACAGCCAGCAGAGTGGTCTTGTCTGCTGTGGACTCATCTTGTGTTTCAAAATAATAATAATAATAATAATAATAATAATAATAATAATAATAATAATATAAATATGTGAGAGGAAGTCATAGGGAGGAGGGAGCAAGCTTGTTTTCTGCTTCCCTGGAGACTAAGACGTGGAACAATGGCTTCAAACTACAAAAAAGGAGATTCCATCTGAACATTAGGAAGAACTTTCTGACTGTGAGAGCCGTTCAGCAGTGGAACTCTCTGCCCTGGAGTGTGGTGGAGTCTCCTTCTTTGGAAGCTTTTAAACAGAGGCTGGATGGCCATCTGTCAGGGGTGCTTTGAATGCAATATTCCTGCTTCTTGGCAGGGGGTTGGACTGGATGGCCCATGAGGTCTCTTCCAACTCTATGATTCTATAATTCTAATAGTAATAATAATAATAATAATAATAATAGTAGTAGTAGTTGTTGTTGTTGTTACAAAATGCTGGAAAAATGGACCAAAGGAAAAGAAACAATTCAAACCAAAATTCTATTTATCAGGTGGTGGTGGTTATAGTGGTGGTTGTTGTTGTCGTCAGGCTGTTCTTGTTGTTGAGTTATTATAGGTGTTATTATATTATTATACCTCGCTTTTTCTCTTTACAAAGGAAACTCAAAGGCTAGGAATTACAATTCTTATTTAATAGCAATGTTATGGAGGACTAATGCCAACAAAGGAGAGCCATAAAAAACGGAGAAACGCCCAGAGATTAAACACCGGCGAAGAGCATGGGAAAATGGCAAATAAACAGAAAGGCTCACGGTACCGCCAGACCAGTAGCACCTGATCCACTAAGAGAAACAGGCCTCAGCTGGAGATCTTTGCTGCTTGGTGCAGGTCCCAAAAGGCTGGAGCATTTTCACCAGGAAATGGAATGCCCTTGATGCAAGAGAAAGGTCCTTGCATTTTGGCAAGCTCAGGGTCCAATTTTCTCAAATTCACTCCTATTTTCCATATCGTTGTGTGTTTAGTTTGTTTACCACTCCTTCAGATGTTGGTACAGTAAAAAGGGGCTTCTGACCAATGACTCTTCTTCTTCATCCTGGAGAGGAGTGACTTTGGGGGGGGGCATCAAAAGGGGTCTTTCGGGACTATTCAGGATCTTCAGGACCTCATGGGCCATCCAGTCCAACCCCATTCTGCCAAGAAGCAGGAATATTGCATTCAAAGCACCCCCAACAGATGGCCATCCAGCCTCTGTTTAAACGCTTCCAAAAAAGGAGCCTCCACCACACTCCAGGGCAGAGAGTTCCACTGTTGAATGGCTCTCACAGTCAGGAAGTTCTTCCTAATGTTCAGGTGGAATCTCCTCTCTTGTAGTTTGAAGCTATTGTTCCATTGCGTCCTAGTCTCCAGGGAAGCAGAAAACAAGCTTGCTCCCTCCTCCCTGTGACTTCTTCTCACATTATTTATCCATGGCTATCATGTCTCCTCTCAGCTTTTTCTTCTTCAGGCTAAACATGCCCAGCTCCTTAAGCCGCTCCTCACAGGGCTTGTTCTCCAGACCCGTGACCATTTGAGTCGCGTTCGTCTGGACACATTCCAGCTTGTCAACATCTCCCTTCAATTGTGGTGCCCAGAATTGGACACAATATTCCAGGTGTGGTCTAACCAAGGCGGAATAGAGGAAGCATGACTTCCCTGGATCTAGACCAGTAGTTCTCAACCTGGGGTCCCCAGATGCTTTTGGCCTTCAACTCCCAGAAATCCTAATAGCTGGTAAACTGGCTGGGATTTCTGGGAGTTGTAGGCCAATAACATCTGGGGACCCTAGGTTGAGAACCACAGATCTAGACACTAGACTCCTATTGATGCAGGCCAAAATCCCTAACAAAAAAAGTATTTGATACCAAATGTAATGCACAGTGGCAAAAAGAGCGCTCTTTGGCCAAAAAAGTGTGCGTTGCAGTTGCTGCCTGCTTAGGATTCCTTCACTATAAATAATTGTGTTAGGACTTCAAAACTTCCAGCAATGGAAAGGAAAACCTTGGGATGCATCTATGCTGTAGAATAAATCCAATTTAATTGCATTGGATCAATGCTATGGAGTCAAGGGAGCTGTAGTTTGACAAGGTTTTGAACCTTAGAGAGCTGGGCATGTTTAGCCTGAAGAAGAGAAGGCTGAGAGGAAACATGACAAGGGCCATGTATAAATATATGAGACGAAGTCATAGGAAAGAGGAAGCAGGCTTATTTTCTGCTGCCTTGGAGACAAGGACGCAAAAAGCTTCAAACTACAGGAAAGGAGATTCTACCTGAACATTAGGAAGAACTTCCTAACTGTGAGAGCTGTTCAGCAGTGGAACTCTCTGCCCTGGAGAGTGGTGTAGGCAGGGGCGGCTCAACCCATTACGCAAAGTAAGCATTTGCAGTATAGTTTATTTTGCCCAGGGGTGCTCTTGAGGCGCTCTTGGGGGAAAATAGACCTTGTAGTTACTGGGATGTATAGTTCACCTACAGTCAAAGAGCATTCTGAACTCCACCAATGATGGAATTGAACCGAATATGGCACACAGAACTCCCATGATGAACAGAAAATATATATCAGTGATTGGTTGGGGGGCGGGGGGCAAAATACTGTTTGCTTACCATTGAAAATTACCTAGGGTCGCCTCTGGGCGTAGGCTCCTTCTTTGGAGGCTTTTAAGCAGAGGCTGGATGGCCATCTGTCAGGGGTGCTTTGAATGTGATTTTCCTGCTTCTTGGCAGAATGGGTTGGACTGGATGACCCATGAGGTCTCTTCCAACTCTATGAGTCTATGATTCTCTGCCAGAGAAGGTTGATGTCTCACTAAACTACAAATCCCAGGACGTAATAACATTGATAAGAGGTGAGGTCCCTCAAAGAGGAGCTCCAGAAGCAGCTTCACCTTTTGCTTTGACTCAGCACTAAGATGATAGTGTGACGTGAATGTAATGTGTACTCTAATTTTGGGGAGGTCATTTAGCCCGAAAAGGGTGAGCATTAAATTCGAGTAAATATAGTAATACACATGGTGCATCCAAGACGCCTCTTACCTCTCTGTTTGTACTGCAATGATTGGGCTCAATCCTTCATCTGCGGACACATAGAGAGGCAATGCTGGATGGCGAGAGGAAACCACTCCAATAGCGTTTCAGGACCTGATCTGGAAACATAGAGATATGCGCCGGTTAAGCAAATAATGTCTCGCCAAGTCCATTAAAACACAGGAAAAGGGTGAGGTCAATGCCAGTTGGGCTCATAAAACCACTGCCATTGTTTACAGGTGAGACTCACAGCAGCAAAGCAAGGGCCAAGACCTAATTTCGTCCACAGATCGGGCAGAAAAAGACTAAAAGAACCATACAGTTCTTTTCCACCATTTTTCCGGATTAAGTATTCCTGTTCCAAAATAATTCGGAACACAAAAACTTCTGCTTTGAGACTGCAATCTATATAAATAAAATATAATGTTCGTTTGTGGGATTAACAGAACTCAGAAACCTCTGGACGAATTGACACCAAATTTGGACACAATATACCTAACAACCCAATGTATGTCCTTCACTCAAAAAAATTGATTTTGTCATTTGGGAGTTGAAGTTGCTGGGATTTATAGTTCACTTACAATCAAAAAGCATTCTGAACTCCACCAACAATGGAATTGAACCAAACTTGGCACACAGTTCTCCCATGACCAATAAAAAATACTGGAAGGGTTTGATGGGCAGTGTCCTTTGGTTTTGGAGTTATAGTTCTCCTACATCCAGTGATCACTGTGGACTCAAACAATGATGGATCTGGACCAAACTCTACACGAATACTCAATATGCACAAATGTGAACACTGGTGGAGTTTGGGGAAAATAGAATCTTGACATTTGGGAGTTGTAGTTGCTGAGTTATAGTTCACCTACAATCACAGAGCATTCTGAACCCCATCAATGATAGAATTGGGCCAAACCTCCTCCACAGAACCCCTATGTGGGCCACAGCAACATGTGGCAGGGGATGGCTAGTCTATATGAATAAAAATGTAATGTTCGTTTGTGGGATTAACATCACTCAAAAACCACTGGACAAATTGACAACAAATTTGGACACAATACACCTAACAACCCAATGTATGCCCGTCACTCAAACACTTTTGATTTTGTCTTTTGGGAGTTGTAGTTGCTGGGGTTTATAGTTTACCTACAATCAAATAGTATGATAGAATTGAACCAAACAGGGCAAACAGGACTCCCATGACCAGCAGAAAACACCAGAAGGGTTTGGTGAGCATTGACCTTGAGTTTGGGAGTTGTAGTTCACCTACATCCAGGGAGCACTGTGGACTCAAACAATGACGGATCTGGACCAAACTTGGCACGAATATTCCATATGCCCAAATATGAACACAGATGGAGTTTGGGGGGAATAGACCTTCACATTTGGGAGTTGTAGTTACTGGGATTTATAGTTCACCAACAATCAAAGAGCATTCTGAATCCCACAAATGACAGAATTGGGGCAAACTTCCCACACAGAACCCCCATGACCAACAGAAAATACTTAAGGCCACCCAGTCCAACTCCCTTCAACAGGGCAAGAAAACGTAATCAAAACCCTCCTGACAAAGAGCCATCCAGCCATAGATATAGATAGATATATATGATTCACACACAGAGAGATATAGTATCAAAGATTTGAAAGAAGGACAATGATATGTCGCCTGTTCCAGAGTAGGCAAACCAGACACTCTCCACATCAACACTGACAAAGAAACAACAAGAAATACTGTTTACCCACAAGCAGAAAGAAATTACATAGATTAGAAACCAACACTTTCTCATTACTTTATTTTCCAGTTCACCAAACTGGGCCACAGCAACGCGTGGCAGGGGATGGCTAGTATAGAATAAAACTGCACCAAAATTTTGGAAACTTGGGGATACTGTGATGCAAGAAGCCACAAAATTAGAGATCAGGTTGGACATCGAGTCCTCTTTTCACTGCATTCGCAAAATGCCATTTGCAGAGAGGAATGACAAACACAATTAACACGGGTTGTTGTATGTTTTTTCGGGCTATATGGCCATGGTTTAGAGGCATTCTCTCCTGACGTTTCGCCTGCATCTATGGCAAGCATCCTCAGAGGTAGTGAGGTCTGTTGAAACTAGGAAAAGGGGTTTATATATCTGTGGAAAGACCAGGGTAGGACAAAGGACTCTTGTCTGCTGGAGCTAGGTGTGAATGTTTCAACTGACCACCTTGATTAGCATTTGATGGCCTAGCTGTGGCTTGTTGCTGCCTGGGGCAATCTTTTGTTGAGAAGTGATTAGATGTCCCTGATTGTTTCCTCTCTGTTGTTTTGCTGTTGTAAGTTTAGAGTTTTTTAATACTGGTAGCCAGATTTTGTTCATGTTCATGGTTTCCTCCTTTCTGTTGAAATTGTCCGCATGCTTGTGGATTTTAATGGCTTCTCTGTGGACAATTTCAACAAAAAGGAGGAAATTAAAACAGTAAAACAGCAGAGGGAAAACAATCAGGGACATCTAATAACTTCTCAACAAAAGATTGCTCCAGGCACTTCCAGGCTATCAAATGATAATCAAGGTGGTCAGTTGAAACATTCATACCTAGCTCCAGCAGACAAGAGTCCTTTGTCCCACCCTGGTCATTCCACAGATATATAAACCCATTTTCCTAGTTCCAACAGACCTCACTACCTCTGAGGATGCTTGCCATAGATGCAGGTGAAACGTCAGGAGAAAATGCCTCTAGAACAGCGTTTCTCAACCTGGGGGTCGGGACCCCTGGAGGGGTCGCGAGGCGGTGTCAGAGGGGTCACCAAAGACACAGTATTTTCCGATAGTCATGGGGGTTCTGTGTGGGAAGTTTGGCCCAATTCTAATCTTTGTGTGGTTCAGAATGCTCTTTGATTGTAGGTGAACTATAAATCCCAGTAACTACAACTCCCAATGTCAAGGTCCATTTTCCCCAAACTCCAGCAAAGTTCACATTTGAGCATATTGATTGTCATGCCAAATTTGCTCCAGATCCATTACTGTTTGAGTCCACAGTGCTCTCAGGATGTAGGTGAACTACAACTCCAAAACTCAAAGTCAATGCCCATCAAACCCTTACAGTATTTTCTGTTGGTCATGGGAATTCTATGTGCCGGAATTCCCATGACCAACTCCACCAATGATGGTTCAATTCCATCACTGGTGGAGTTCGGAATGCTCTTTGATTGTAGGTGCACTATAAATCCCAGCAACTACAACTCCCAAATGACAAAATCAATCCCCCACCCACTGCCACCAGTATTCAAATGTGGGTGTATTGGGTATTTTTGCCAAATTTGGTCCAATGATTGAAAATACGTCCTGCATATCAGATATTTACATTAGGCTTCATAACAGTAGCAGAATTACACTTGTGAAGTTGTCATGAAAATAATTTGCTGGTTTTGGGTCACCACAACATGAGGAACTGTGTTAAGGGGTCGCGGCATTAGAAAGGTTGAGAACCACTGCTCTCGAACATGGCCATATAGCCCGAAAAAACCTACAACAACCCAGTGATTCCGGCCATGAAAGCCTTCAACAATACAATTAACACGTTTGCCATAAATGCTTCCCTGCTTCAGACCCGACACATTGCAAAATGACACATTTCCCGACGAACCTTCCCCTATTTTTCTGCAGCGGAAAGCTTAATGTGGTTTCCTTATTTACCAAATTCCCTTCATGCCAAAGACACTATTTGGATGGCTCAATTTCTTGCTTGCTTGCTTTCCTTCGCACACATTCCTTTCCAAACACCTCCAAAGAGGAAACAGACCTCACAAAGAAAGATGAGAAAGAGGAATGCCAGGGGCCCCTCGTGGGTCCTTTAATGGGTTGCACACCAAACACAGCGCCAAAGAGACTCCAGGAGTTCACAACATGGGAGTTGTAGTTTTACAAGGACTTGAGCCTTGCCTAAATGCAATAATAATAGGGTAAAATAATACATGAAATAAAACTAATACTAATAACAGAGTAAAATAATAAATAACCTTGACTCGAGTATAAGCCGAAGGGACCTTTTTCAGCCTAAAAAAGGAGGCTGAAAAACGTTGATGCCACAATATCAATAACAACAACGTAAAATCATAAATATATAGCAGATTAAAAACAGTAACATTATTTATAATCACATATTCTAGCCACCAGGGGAGCTGTCGCTTCACTGTCCATTCGTGACACTGATGAAGTACTTCCTCATTCTTTGCATGCTTGCTGGAGATTTTTATGACATCGTAAAATAGCCTCCCCGCATAAGCAGTACCTCAATTTCCTACTTGACAGATGCAACTGTCTTTCGGATTGAAAAGGTTGACAGCAAGCTAGACAAATTGGTTGGAAGCTCACTCCGACCTGGGCTGGCTTCAAACTCACGACCTTTTTGGTCAGTAGTGAACTTAATGCTGCTAACTCCCAGCCAGCTGCGCCACAGTCCCTTTTGCATCTGTGACATGGAGTCCTTGGTGGCGCAATGGGTTAAACCCTTGTGCCAGCAGGACTGCTAACCAACAGGTCAGTGGTTCGAATCCGGGGAGAGTGGGTTGAGCTCCCTCTGTCAACTCCAGCTTCACATGAGAGAAGCCTCCCACAAGAATGGTAAAACATCAAGCATCTGAGTGTCTCCTGGGCAATGTCCCTGCAGACGGCCAATTCTCTCATGCCAGAAGCAACTTGCAATTTCTCAAAAAAAAAAATCTGTGAAATGGGCACAACCCATAATAATCTTAAATCCTAAAAGCATGCACACCCCATAAATAATTGCATTAACTCTGAGGCCCAGGCCAAAGGAAGCAACCCTTAAAGCCCTTGATGGATGGGTGAGAAAGTGGCTATTTGTTTAACCAGTGGAGGCATGTATTGACGCAGCATTTGCTGAGTCCAGAAAGGGAAGCCACCCAATGGGAGTCGCCAAAGCCAATGAGATCATGCTGACTAAGGGCAAACTCACTGGCCACGCCAAAGGGAGCATTAGCCATGGCCCATTTGCTCATAGGGAGGTGTAGACAGAATTGGGATACTCCTAAATAGCCGTGATGTACATATTTAGTTTGGCACGGAGGCTCAGATCAAGAGGCATACCTTCAAAGCAACTTCACAAACTAACTGGGCAAAACCTGTTGTTGTGTGCTTCAATTTGGCAAAACAAAGGGATCTTAGGCTGGATCTCCACTGCTCTACATCCCGGGATGTGATCCCAGATTATCTGCTTTGAACTGGATTATATGAGTCTACACTGCCAGATAATCTGGGATAAACAGATAATCTGAGATGTGATCCTGGGATATAGGGAAGTGTAGAACCTGCTCTCTGGATGTAGCTGAACTACAACTCCAAAACTCAAGGTCAATGCCCACCAAACCCTTCCAGTATTCTCTGTTTGTCATGGGAGCCCTGTGTGCCACGTTTGGTTCAATTCTATCATTGGTGGAGTTCAGAATGCTCCTTGATTGTAGGTGAACTATAAATCCCAGCAGCTACAAATCCCAAATGACAAAATTAATTTTTTTTTGAGTGATGGTCACTCCTTGGGTTAGTAGGTGTCTTGTGGCCAAATTTGGCGGCAATTCATCCAGTGGTTTTTGAGTTATGTTAATCCCACAAATGGACATTACATTTTTATATATAGAGACTAGCCATCCCCAGCCATGCGTTGCTGTGGCCCACTCTGGTAGTCACAGGGATTCTGTATGGGAGGTTTGGCCCAATTCTATCGTTGGTGGGGTGATTGCAGGTGAACTACAAATCCGAGCAACTACAACTCCCAAATGACAAAATCAATTTTTTTTAGTGAAGGACATACATTGGGTTGTATTAGGTGTCTTGTGTCCAAGGTGTCAATTCGTCCAGTGGTTTTTGAGTTATGTTAATCCCACAAACGGACATTACATTTTTATTTATATAGATTTGTGCCAAGTTTGGTCCAGATCCATCCTTGTCCGAGTCCACGGTCCTCTCTGAGGAGTCTCCTGCTCTGGAGGTTTTTGAACTGAGGCTGGATGACTATCTGTGGGGCTTTGACTGTGTCCTTTGGGGGTCTCTTTCAGTGGCGTCTCCTTCTCTGGAGGCCTACCTGCGTGATCGCATCTCCGTATATGAACCCACACGATCCCTCCGTTCATCTGGAGAGGCCCTGCTCACGATCCCACCTGCGTCGCAAGCGCGAGTCGTGGGGACGAAGGACAGGGCCTTCTCCGTGGTGGCCCCCCGACTCTGGAACTCTCTCCCCAAGGACATCAGACAAGCCCCAACATTGGCAGTCTTTAGGAAGAGCTTGAAGACGTGGTTGTCCCAAAATAGGAAACTTCAAGCATCATGTCCCAAATGCACTTTACTAGAGATTTAAGATTGTCTGCACACCGCACTTATCTCCAAAAACCTATCCATTTCACCTGTCATGCCCAGCATTTTTTTAAATTTTTAATCATTACATTTGGCCCGGCCTTAGTATTAAATATGTCATATTGTCGAATGTTTATTACTATTGTTTTAATGTTTATTGCTTGTTTTATTAGTTTATTTATTGTTGTATTTGTTATGCTGTTGTTTTATTGATGTGTTGGGCCTCGGCCTCTTGTAAGCCGCACCGAGTCCTTCGGGAGATGTTAAAGGTAGTCCCCTGACATTAAGTCCAGTCATGTCTGACTCTGGGGTGTGGTGCTCATCTCCATTTCTAAGCCGAAGAGCCGGCGTTGTCCATAGACACCTCCAAGGTCATGTGGCCGGCATGACTGCATGGAGCGCTGTTACCTTCCCACCGGAGCGGTACATATTGATCTACTCACATTTGCATGTTTTTGAACTGCTAGGTTGGCAGAAGCTAGTGCTGACAGCGGAAGCTCACGCCGCTCCCCGGAATCGAACCTGTGACCTTTCGGTCAGCAGCTCAGCGCTTTAACCCACTGCGCCACCGGGAGATGTTAGCGGGGTATAAATAAAGGATTATTATTATTATTATTATTATTATTATTATTATTATTATTATTGAAACCGAGGCTGGATGGCTTTCTCTTGGGACAGTTTTGAAAAGTATTTCTGGGGAAAGCCTTCTTTCCTGGCAAGGATTCTGAAGAAGCAACAAGGAAGAATCTGGGATGGGGTGAGAATAAACCAGTGCATCTACTCTGCAGAATTAAAGCAGAATGATCCTCCTTTTAAGTGCCATTGCTCCATGCAATGGGATCATGGGGAGCTGTAGTTTGACAAAGGTGAAGCTGTGACACCTTTTTTGGCCTGTTTTGACAACAACGAGAGCAACTCTAAAGGCGTTTCCACTGCAAACAGTTGGCAAAACCCAAGTCCCTCCAAGGCATGAAAAGCAAACCGTTTCACATTCCTGGACCTGAAAAGCCGGTGACCCTTAGGTCCTTAGTCTATCTCCTGGAGTGCCTTTTCTTCTTCCAAAACAGCGATTTGCACACGTGTTTTGCCCAGCAAGGTCATCCAAAGTCAGAACCGCAAAGGTTCAAAAAGAAAGGGCCGAAATGTCTCCACAAAGCAGGAGGCTGGGGACGGGAAAACACCCAAACAACTTGCAGAGACATTCCCAACACAGAAAAAAAAGCAAAAAGGAAATGCATCCACAGTGTCGGTAACATAAACGACATAGGCGAGCCAGAGAAACCTTCCTGCAAAGGAACAACAGCTGCATTTTGAAGCAGAGGCTGAATGGTCATCTGTCGGGAGGGCTTGGATGGTGCCCTCCTGCCTGGCAGAACAGGGTTGGGCTGGATGGTCCTTTGGAAGGTGGGATGTCCTCTTCTGGGATTCAATGTGTCTATGACAGACATGGGCAAACTTTGCCCCCCCCCCCCCAGGTGTTTTGGACTTCAACTCCCACAACATTGTTTGAGTCCACAGTGCTCTCTGGATGCAGGTGAACTACAACTCCAAAACTTAAGGTCAATGCCCACCAAACCCTTCCAGTATATTCTATTGGTCTTGGGAGTTCTGTGTACTAAGTTTGGTTGAATTCCATCATTGGTGGCGTTCAGAATGCTTTTTGATTGTAGGTGAACTATAAATCCCAGCAACTACAACTCCCAAATGACAAAATCAATTCACCCCAACCCCACTAGTACTCAAATTTGGGCATATCAGGTACTTACACCAAATTTGGTCCATTGAATGAAAATACATATCAGATATTTACATGATGATTCATAATTAAATTCAAAATTAAAACTATAAATCCTAGTAACTACAACTCCCAAATGATCCCCCGGGGCGGGGTCGTAAGGGGATGTTAGAGGAGTTGCCAAAGACCATCAGAAACCACAGTATTTTCTGTTGGTCATGGAGGTTCTGTGTGGGAAGTTTGGCCCAATTCTATCGTAGGTGGGGTTGAGAATGTTCTTTGATTGTATGTGAACCGTAAATCCCAGCAACGACAACTCCCAAACGTCAAGGTCTATTTCCCCCAAACTCCACCAGTGTTCATATTTCGGCATATTGAGTATTCGTACCATTATCTTTGGGACTATGCCTCAAAGATAATTTTTTGAGTCCACAGCATTTTCTGGATGTGGTGAACTACAACTCCAAACTCAAGTTCAAAGCCCACCAAACCCTTCCAGTATATTCTGTTGGTCTTGGGAGTTCTGTGTACCAAGCTTGGTTCAATTCCATCGGTCCAGATCTATCATTGTTTGAGTCTACAGTGTTCTCTGGATGTAGGTGAACTACAAATCCCAAACTGAAGGTCAATCCCCACCAAACCCTTGCAGTATTTTCAGTTGATCATGGAAGCACTGTGTGCCAAGTTGGTGGAGTTCAGAATGTGTTTTGATTGTAGGTGAACTATAAATCCCAGCAACTACAACTCCCAAATGACGAAATCAATCCACCCCAACCCCACTAGTACTCAAATTTGGGCATATCAGGTACTTACACCAAATTTGGTCCATTGAATGAAAATACATCCTGCATATCAGATATTTACATGATGATTCATAATTAAATTCAAAGTATGAAGTAGCAATGAAAATAATGTTATGGTTGGGGGTCACCACAATATGAGGAACCATATTAAGGGGTCGCGGCATTAGGAAGGTTGAGAAACACTGGCCTAGAAAAACCCATAAGCCACACTTAGGTAGCTCTGTATCAGGCCAATAAAAATATTGACTTAGCCAGTTGTATGAAAATATAAACACACCTCACCACACAGACATGCATCAATGCTGCCCTTCCTACAGCATTCCTGGATGCCTGGAGCCCTTTAAGGCTGTGTTTATATTGCCATGCAGTTCGACTCCACTTTAACTACAATGGCTCAGTGCTATTAAATCTCAGGAGTTGTAGTTTTGCAAGGTCTCAAGCCTTTTGCACTAAAGAGGGGTGGTGCTTCATCCAGAGACGGTCCTAGGTAAGCAAATAGTAAGCATTTTGGTGCCCCCCCCCCCTCCAAACAATCACTGATATATATTTTCTGTTCGTCGTGGGAGTTCTGTGTGCCTTATTTGGTTCAATTCCATCATTGGTGGAGTTCAGAATGCTCTTTGATTGTAGGTGAACTATACATCCCAGTAACTACAACTTGCATATGTCAAGGTCTATTTTCCCCCAAGAGTGCCTCAATAGCACCCCTGGGCAAAATCAACTATACTCCACATGCTTACTTCGCGTAATGGGTTGAGCCACCCCTGGCTTCACCAAACTACAACTCCTAGGATGCCAATGTCAGTTCAAGCATTTGCAGTATAGTTGATTTTGCCCAGGGACGTTCTTGAGGCGCTCTTGGGGGAAAATAGACCTTGACATATGCGAGTTGTTTTTATATATATATATATATATATATATTATTATTATTATTATTATTTTATAAAAAAAAAACTACAACTCACATATGTCAAGGTCTATTTTCCCCCAAGAGTGCCTCAAGAGCGCCCCTGGGCAAAATCAACTATACTGCACATGCTTACTTCGCGTAATGGGTTGAGCCGCCCCTGGCTTCACCAAACTACAACTCCTAGGATGCCAATGTCAGTTCAAGCATTTGCAGTATAGTTGATTTTGCCCAGGGACGTTCTTGAGGCACTCTTGGGGGAAAATAGACCTTGACATATGCGAGTTGTTGTTTTTTTTATATTATTATTATTATTTTATTTTTTAAAAAACTACAACTCACATATGTCAAGGTCTATTTTCCCCCAAAAGTGCCTCAAGAGCGCCCCTGGGCAAAATCAGCTATACTGCAAATGCTTACTTTGTGTAATGGGTTGAGCCGCCCCTGGCTTCACCAAACTACAACTCCTAGGATGCCAATGTCAGTTCAACTGGGGTCCCACTGCATTCAATTTGGTGCAGACCTGCCCTTTGTAGAACTACAACTCCCAGGATTTCCACAGCAGAGACATGTCAGTTCCGGCGGAGCCACACTGCATTCATTCTCATGTAAATATATCCTTAATGAAACTACAACTCCCAAGGTGTCCATAGCACTGAACCACGGCAATTGACGTGGTGCTAAAGTGCATTAATTCCCCAATGTAGATGTATCTTGAGTGCTTCCAACTCCTCAAAAACAATGAGTGTGAAAACAGAACCCAAAGGGGTGGTGCTTCACCTAACTACAACTCCTAAGAGCCCCCGGTGGCACAGTGGGTTAAACCCCTGTGCATTTTGGCTGCCCTCAGTCAAAGCCTTGCAAAGTACGGCAGGAACTAGAAAGCCTTTTCGTTCTCTCATAGGAGATCCTCCAAAAAGATTGCTGTTTTATGGGTGAAGGCGCTGCTGTTGGAGAACCACTGATCCTAATTCCTGTCTATCGTGAAGCAAATCTGAAGGGCAGAGATGTGAGTCCTACTCGAAACGGTGAAACACAAAGGTACAAATCAAAGCCTGGGAAGAAAGCCACATGGATTTCCCCACACTTGCATTTTGCATTCAATCCGGTGCTTTTTCTAAGAAGGAAATGTGACTCTCAGGCTTATCTGGAAGCAAATACGACTCCTAATGTGCTAAATCAAAGGCACGAATCTAAGGCAGGGATGAAAGTCACCGAGATCCCTGCTCAACACACACACGCACTAACAAATTAATTCAACACATATTTGTCAATTCCATACAAACAACAAACTAAGAGAATAGAGAAGGAAATATAGCAAGCTACGGAAATTGGATCTGTCAGTATGCAATGCGCCCAACCTCAGGATGAGTATGTTTCAAACTACATATTGTATTGCTTTTATAGTTAAGAGTCTCTTTTTAAGAGAGGTAAATCAGGGTAGAAATTATTACCATCATTGTTATCATTATTATTATTATTATTATTATTATTATTATTATTCTATCCATTCCCTGCCACACGTTGCTATGGCCCAGTCTGTGTATATGTGTTTTTTATTTTTTGGCTTTTTAAGTCTCTTCCATTGTGTTTTTCGGTGTTTTTATGGGTGATGGTCACTTGTTGGCCTGATAGGTGTATTGTGTCCAAATTTGGTGTCAGTGGTTTTTGATTATGTTAATCCCACAAACGAACATTACATTTTTATTTATATAGATAATATTTTATATGTATTATATGCGGTTTTATTATATGTAGTATTATTATATTTAGTATTCTTAGATGTATTATTATATGCATTTTTATAGTTATTACATTTAGTATTATGTGCATGATATTTTTTATTATTATATGTCTTATATGTATTATATGTAGTTTTATTATATGTATTATTATATTTAGCATTTTATATATATTATTATGTGCATTTTGATATTCATTACATTTAGTATTATGTGCATAATATTTTTATTATTATTATGTCTTATCGTATGTATATGTAATTTTATTATATGTAGTATTATTATATTTAGTATTTTATATGTATTATATGCATTTTTATATTTATTACATTTAGTATTATGTGCATAATATTTCTATTATTATTATAATGTCTTATCATATGTATTATATGTAGTTAGTTTTATTATATGTAGTATTGTTATATTTAGTATTCTTATATGTATTATTATATGCATTTTGATATTTATTACATTTAGTATTATTACATTTAGTATTACTATGTGCATTCTATTTTTATTATTATATGTCATATCATATCTATTATATGTAGTATTATTATATTTAGTATTCTTATATTATTATATGCATTTTTATAGTTATTACATTTAGCATTATTACATTTAGTATTATTACATGCATTATATTTTTATTATTATATGCCTTATCAAATATATTATATGTAGTTTTATTATATTTAGTATTCTTATATGTATTATTATATGCATTTTGATATTTATTACATTTAGTATTATTACGTGCATTCTATTTTTATTATTATATGTCATATCATATCTATTATATGTAGTATTATGATATTTAGTATTCTTATATTATATGAATTTTTAAATTTATTACATTTAGTATTATTACATTTAGTATTATGTGCATAATATTTCTATTATGATTATAATGCCTTATCATATGTATTACATGTAGTATTATTATATTTAGTATTATTATATGTATTATTATATGCATTTTTATATTTATTACATTTAGTATTATTATGTGAATTATATTTTTATTATTATATGTCTTATATGTATTGATAGGACATATAATAATAACAAATGAGAGAAGCCACCCACAAGGATGATAAAAACATCAATTCATCCGGGCGTCCCCTGGGCAACGTCCTTGCAGACGGCCAATTCTCTCACACCAGAAGCGGTTTGCAGTTTCTCAAGTCGCTCCTGACACGACCAAAAAAAAAATCATATGTATTATATGTAGTATTGTTATATTTAGTATTCTTATAGGTATTATTATTATATGTATTTTTATATTTATTACATTTAGTATTATTATGTGCATTATTATATTTATTATTATATTTATAATATTTATTATTATTATTATTATTATTATTATTATTATTATTCTTTCAGGGTCCCTTTTCGCCTCCTTACCTTGCCCAGTCCGGATTTGGGAGAAGATCGGACCCGTTCGGCTCGCCAATCCCAGTCCCAATGTTGGAGCTTTCCTCCACGCCCAGAAAGTTAAATCTGGAAGCCCAGCATTCCTCTCCCGATAGTAATCCTAAGCAAGCAAGTCACAACACTTCCTGCCGGAGAACGAAGGAAGGAGCAAACAGAGAGCAGGAGGCCCAGATGATGATGACGGCCGGCCGAGAGACGGAGGAGGAGGAGGAAAAAGAGGCATTTCCAGCCTTCCCCTCCCTCCCTCCCCGCCTGCTGTGTCTAGAAACTTGCATTACACAGCAAAACCCGAATCCACGCAGACGCATCGCCAGTCCAGGCCTTTGTTGGATTTGGTGACGTTTGACTTGCAAATTCAAGCCAGAGTTTGCAGCTGCAAGGAGAGGGCAGCCTTTGCATGCATCGCTCGGAGACAGTGGTCCACAAAAAGCACCTTCTCTTGTATTTATTCCTAAAAGATACCCATGAGGAGGGAGGTCTGTTTTGTGCATCAACCCTTTCTTTTGCCCACTTGGATCAGAAGCTGGGATTCTCAGTCTGACCAATGTCTTTTGTTTTTGCTATACAGGAAAAATATGTCTCAGTTAACCAGGAAACTGACTCACCTCCTGAGTGGTATTCCTTTGCCGTGACCTAGAAATTATCCCTGCTCTTGCTTTTCCAAATCGGAGGCTGTGTCTATACTGTAAAACCTTTTAAAAAGAGGGACTGCTCAGGGTCCCTCAGGCTGTGGGGGGACAGACTATAGTTTACTGTTGTTATTGTTGCTATTGTTGTTGTGTTCCACTTTGGTGGGAGACGGAGAGATGAGAGGAAAGGAAAAAGAAAAGGAACAGAAAAGGAAAACAAAAGGAAGGAAAGGGAAAGGAAAGGGGAAGGAAAGGATGGTTCAATGCAATAGCATAAGGAGAGCCGTAGTTTTACAAGGTCTTCAGCCATCTTGTTGTATGTCAGCCTGTTCAGCAGTGGTTCTCAACCTTCCTAATGCCGTGACCCCTTAATCCAGTTCCTCATGTTGTGGTGATCCCCAACCATAAAATTATTTCCGTTGCTACTTCATAACTGTCATTTTGCTACTGTTATGAATCATAATGTAAATATCTGATATGCAGGTGTATTTTCATTCACTGGACCAAATTTGGCACAGATACCTAATATGCCCGCATTTAAATACTGGTGGGGTTGGGGAGGATTTATTTTGTCATTTGAGAGTTGTAGTTGCTGGGATTTATAGTTCAACTACAATCAAAGAGCATTCTGAACTCCACCAACGATGGAATTGAACCAAACTTGGTACACAGAATTCCCATGACCAACAGAAAATACTGGAAGAGTTTGGTGAGCACTAACCTTGAGTTTTGGAGTTGTAGTTCACCTACATCCAGAGAGCACTGTGGACTCAAACAATGATGGATCTGGACCTAACTTGGCACAAACACTCAATATGCCCAAATGTGGCGTTTGGGGAAAATAGATCTTGACATTTGAGAGTTGTAGTTGCTGGGATTTATAGTTCACCTACCATCAAAGAGCATTCTGAACCCCATCAATGATAGAATTGGCCCAGACTTCCCACTCAGAACCCCCATGACCAACACAACATACTGTGTTTTCTGATGGTGTTTGGTGACCCCTCTAACACGCCCTCGCAACCCCCTCAGGGCCCCGACCCCCAGGTTGAGAACCACTGCTGTAAAACCTTTTAAAAAGAGGGACTGTTCAGGGTCCCTCAGGTTGTGGGGGGCCAGACTATAGTTTACTGTTGTTGTTGCTGTTGTTGCGTGCCACTTTGGTGGGAGATGGAGAGATGAGAGGAAAGGAAAGGAAAAAGAAAAGGAACAGAAAAGGAAAACAAAAGGAAGGGAAGGAAAATGAAAGGAAAAGGAAAGGGGAAGGAAAGGAGAGCAGTAGTTTTACAAAGTCTTCAGCCATCTTGTTGTATGTCAGCCTGTTCAGCTTGTGATTGTGTCTGATGTTTATGATGGGAATGGGAATGATGTTCTTGATGGTGTGCCTGGGTCTATTGGCAATGAGGATGAGGGTTTGCCTGGGCCTGAGTTAAGCTCAGACAAGAGGCCCGAGCTGTTTCTGGAAGATTCAGAAGGTCACATTCCTGGGAAAGGCCCTTCACAATCTTTCTCAGAGCAACTGATTGTGTCTGATGATGTTCCTGATGGTGGGCCTGGATCTGTTGGCAATGAGGATGAGGGTTTGCCTGGGCCTGAGTTAAGCTCAAACAAGAGGCCCGAGCTGTTTCTGGAAGATTCAGAAGGTCACATTCCTGGGAGAGGCCCTTCACAGTCTTTCTCAGAGCAACTGATTGTGTCTGATGATGTTCCTGATGATGGGCCTGGATCTGTTTGCAATAGGGATGAGGGTTTGCCTGGGCTGAGTTAAGCTCAGATGAGAGGAAGAACTGTTTCTGGAAGATTCAGAAGGTCACATTCCTGGGAGAGGCCCTTCACAGTTTTTCTCAGAGCAACTGATTGTGTCTGATGTTTATGATGATGTTCCTGATGATGGGTCTGGGTCTGTTGGCAGTGAGGATGAGGGTTTGCCTGGGCCTGAGTTAAGCTCAGACAAGAGGCCTAAGCTGTCTCAGGAAGATTCACAAGGTCACATTCCTGGGAGAGGCCCTTCACAGTCTTTCTCAGAGCAACTGTCTGAAGATGATTACTCAGGTACAGAAATTAATGAGAGTCAAATTAATGAGAGTGTAGATAGAATCTGGGGCTTTTGTAAACAGAGACAGAGTTCTCAGGCGCAAAGAAGATCAATTCATTTACAGGAAAAGAGAGATGAGAAACCTTTATCTGGTGGCAAGGTCAATGCTTTCAGTTTTGAGATCTGGAAAAGCCTTTTATTGGGTCATGGGAAAGAATTGCCTCAGTTGGGTCAACGTTGGAATTTCATGTCAGTCTTGCTTTCAAGTGTTCTTAGTTTCATGTACTAAGTTTTTGCCAAGCTCCTGATTTGTGTATTGGATTTTTTTATGCTGCCTTGTTTTGTGGAATCTTGTGCCTGTTTCATGGATTTATATACCTACGGACCTTGTTCTGCTTTGAAGCTCACGGACTAACCTTTGTTAGTCCATGAGCTTAAAAAAAATAACAATCGTGCCTATCTCTGCGATCGCATCTCCTTCTATGAACCAGCATAAACTCTAAGGTCTTCCAAAGAGGCCCTCCTTTCGCTCTCACCACCGTTACAAGTACGGTTGGTGGGGATGAGAGAGAGAGCCCTCTCGGTGGTGGCCCCCCACCTCTGGAACACCCTTCCAAGGGAAATAAGACAGGCCCCATCCCTCCCCTCCTTTCGTAAGAGCTTGAAGACCTGGTGGTTTCAACAAGCCTTTGAGAATGACCAGTTCTAGTCCAGCCCCAAACATTGTGGAATATGGCCTTCCACTTCTTACCTATTATCCCGGTCATCCCTCTAATAGACCCTGGAAATGAGAAGCCACAGACTTGTACCTGCTATTGCCGTTAGCCTGTTATAGCACTGTACTTAATTCCCAACCCTCTCATATTTTGAGTTTGCATTAGCCTCGGCCTGGCTTTTTAATTGCTCTGAACAAGCAGGATTATTTTTTAATATAGGTATGTTATTGTGATAATTTTATGCTTATGCTGTTTTGTTAATTTTATGTTATGCTGTTTACTTTGTATGTTTCGGTGATGTTACTTGGAAACCGTCCTGAGTCCCCTTCGGGGAGATAGAGCGGTATATACATAAAGTTTATTATTATTCTTATTGTCGAAGGCTTTCATGGATGGAATCACTAGGTTCTTGTGGGTTTTTTCGAGCTATATGGCCATGTTCTAGAGGCATTTTCTCCTGACGTTTCGCCTGCATCTATGGCAATCACCTCACTACCTCTGAGGATGCTTGGCATAGATGCAGGCAAAACGTCAGGAGAAAATGCCTGTAGAACATGGCCATATAGCCCAAAAAACTCCACAAGAACCTATTATTATTATTCTTATTATTATTCTTTACTGTTTTGCTTATTTTAGTGCTTTGCCTACTTATATTCTTCAATAAACTGCTTGCTGATTTTATCAACTGGTGTGGTGTTTAAAGTCAGAGGTGTTCCTCTTCATTTTATGTTAATTTTATGTTAATTTTTTGGGAAACGTTATAGTGCATGAGAAAATATGGCCCATCAACACTGACCGTATAATCTGGATTCTGAATGCAAATTATCTGCTTTCAACTAGACAAGATGTGTATGACACATCTCGTCAAACTATGTGTCAAACTATGTGTCATACACGAGATGTGTATGACACATCTCGTCAAACTACAGCTCCCAAGATCCCACAGCATGAACCATGGCAACAAAAGCGGAGTCAAACTGCATCGCTTCTTACTGTGTAGATGCACCCCTTGGTGGGCTAACTGGAAGAGGAAAGCATCTATCTTTTGGGTACATTGTGCCGTAGGAAAATATCAGTGCCGGATGAGAAAACGTTCCCCTTTGCTTTGGAAAGAAGCGCCCCAAAGAAGCCAAGATGTGCCAAAAAGTAAACTTGCCATTGCAGCAATGCAGCAAGCAGAAATGAATTCACTCCCTAGCTCAAGAGCATTGGAGAAGCAATAGATCAAATGGGATCCTTTTAATTTTTCCCCCCTCTCTAATTCCTTAATTTCTAATTCCCTGTTCCGTCCCTGCTTTGGCCCAAATGAAATACATTAGCCTTGGGCCAAACCGTGCCTAGAAAGTGTTTTGCATCCACTTATGTGCATTTCATTTCTTCCTACATCAGGAAACGCCATTATGTAAATGACATTCTGCTCATTCAGTAGCTGCAAGGGATGACTTTTCACTCCTGAAAAGGCAGATCTACAGAGCTAGCAGGCGCCTGGGAGACATTATAATGCATCAGAGAGTATGGCCCATCTACACTGGTTTCTGAATGCAGATTATCTGCTTAAAACTAGATTTATGAATCTACACTGCCATATAATCTGCATTCAGGAACTGGATTATATGGCAGGGCGGGTGAAGCCTAAAAGTCACCCTTGCTTTCTACTGCAAGTATACTAGTCCTCCAATGCTTTTTGGCCATCTTACTGTAGTCTGTAGAATATTTATTTATTTAAAACATTTATATTCCGCCCTTCTCACCCCAAAGGGCGGAGCACAGCATATACACGGCAAACATTCAATGCCCGGACACAGATTCACATACACATACATAAACATTAAAAAAAATCAAAATATTAAAATACACAATTTAAAACCGTCCTAGTCATCCGCGTCAAGTCTAATTGGCCTGGTCAACTTTCTATTGCCGCTTTATTGCTCTGTCCCGAAAGCTTGGTCCCACAACCATCCTTCTAAAGGATAGGAGGGAGGGGGCCGACCTGATCTCACCAGGAAGGGAGTTCCATAGCCGGGGAGCAATCACCGAGAAGGCCCTGTCTCTCATTCCCACCAATCACGCCTGTGACATTGGTGGGACGGAAAGCAGGGCCTACCCAAAAGATCTTAATCTCCGTGATGGTACATAGGGGGAGATGTGTTCGGACAAGCAATTTGGGCCAGGTCCATTTAGGGCTTTATAGGCCAAAGCCAGCACTTTGACTTGTGCCCAGTAGCAAACTGGCAGCCAGTGGAGCTGGCGTAACATGGGAGTTGTATGCTCCCTGTATGCTGCCCCAGTTATTAACCTGGCTGCCTCTCGTTGGACTATTTGAAGCTTCCGAGCAGTCTTCAAAGGCAACCCCACGTAGAGTGTGTTGCAGTAGTCTATCCTAGATGTAACGAGAGCGTGGACAACCGTGGCCAAGTCTTACTTCCCAAGGTACAGATGCAGCTGGTGCACAAGTTTTAATTGTGTGAATGCTCTCCTGGCCACCACCAAAACCTGGGATTCCAGGCTCAGTGATGAGTCCAGGAGGACTCCCAAGCTGCGAACCTGTGCCTTCAAGGGGAGTGTGACCCCGTCCAGCACAGGATGTGACCCTATACTCTGTTCGGCCTTGCAACTGACCAGGAGGACCTCTGTCTTGTCTGGATTCAACTTCAATTTGCTTGCCCTCATCCAGACCGTCACAGGTTCAGGACTTGGATAGCCTCCTTAGGGTCTGGTGGAAATGAGTAATAGAGTTGGACGTCATCTGCGTACAGATGGCATCGAACTCCAAAACTCCGGATGATCTCATCCAGCGGCTTCATGTAGATGTTAAACAACATGGACAATGGCTGTGGGGCCAAGCAGGAGTCTCACAGCAACACCTTCTGGGTAGCACCTTCCAGGAAGGACGGGAGCCACTGTATTATATCTAATACTAAAGACCAAGGTTTGCCAATGCAATTTTATGGCCAGTGTCAGCAATGGTTGACTACACTATGCAACATGATTGTTGTTCATGGGTTTTTTTCATTTCATTCTGTCGGTCCCACAAGAGAAGAACCCGGCTTCTTAACGTCTTCCTCCAAGGCAGTTCTCTGCTCAAAGGAGCCTGGAGCAAACTAGCTCCTGTTCAACCTGCTCCGGAGAAAGCAATACTATTCCGGTGCATCTGTGATGCAAGGACTGAGGGGAAGCCACCCAGATCTTGGAGCCTTGAAGGGACCCAGCGGCCGAAACAAGAAACATCACACAAGAGCTGGAAGCGAACCAAAGGGAAGCCTCTTTGGAGGTGCATCTGCTTTTGTAAACAGACAGGGAAAGGCTTCCTCGGAAACCTGTCTGCAATGTCTACCTGCCCAGGCAGCGCCAAGAGTGGATGACGCACAGGAAATGACCTCACTTCCCCCCAGGGAAAAGGGGAAAGAGCATTCTGAACTCCACCAACGATAGAACTGAAGCACACTTGGCACACAGAACTCCCATGAGCAACAGAAAATACTGGCAAGGTTTGGTGGGCATTGACCTTGAGTTTGGAGTTGTAGTTCACCCACATCCAGAGAGCACTGTGGACTCAGTGATTGATCTGGACCAAACTTGGCACGAATACTCAGTATGCCCAAATGTGAGCACTGGTGGAGTTTGGGGAAAATAGACCTTGACATTTGGGAGTTGTAGTTCACCTACATTCAAAGAGCATTCTGTACTCCACCAATGATAGAACTGTACCAAACTTGGCACACAGAACTCCCATGAGCAACAGAAAATACTGGCAAGGTTTGGTGGGCATTGACCTTGAGTTTGGAGTTGTAGTTCACCCACATCCAGGGAGCACTGTGGACTCAATGATGGATCTGGACCAAACTTGGCATGAATACTCAGTATGCCCAAATGTAAACACTGGTGGAGTTTGGAGAAAATAGACCTTAACATTTGGGAGTTGTAGTTGCTGGGATTTATAGTTCACCTACAATCAAAGAGCATTCTGAACCCTACCAATGATAGAATTGGGTCAAACTTCCCACACAGAACTCCCAAACTAAGGCACTCTGGATTCAATGATGGATTTTTTAAAAATTCGGCATATATGGCCCGCCCATTGTCATTTCTATCGTGATTGTGTCTATTGGAATTTTTATTTTATTTTATTTTATTATTACTATTATTATTTTATTATTATTTTAATGTCATTTTTATAATGTTGTTGTTTTCTGATGTATATGCTTTGATTTTATTGCTGTATTACGTTGTCCGGGTTTGGCCCCATGTAAGCCGCTCCGAGTCCCCATCAGGGAGATGGTGGCGGGGTAGAAATTATTAATTATTATTATAATTATTATCTGGACCAAACTTGCCACGAATACTCAGTATGCCCAAATGTGAACACTGGTGGAGTTTGGGGAAAATAGACCTTGACATTTGGGATTGCTGGGATTTATAGTTGCTGGGATTTATAGTTCACCTCCTGGAACGATTCCATCAGCGCTGCCTCCGTAAAATCCTGCAAATCTCTTGGGAAGACAAGCGGACAAATGTCAGTGTGCTGGAAGAAGCAAAGACCACCAGCACTGAAGCAATGGTCCTCCAACATCAACTCTGCTGAGCCGGCCATGTTGTCTGGATGCCTGACCACCGTCTCCCAAAGCAGTTGCTCAACTCTGAACTTAAGAACGGAAAACGGAACATTGGTGGACAGGAAAAGAGATTTAAAGATGGCCTCAAAGCCAACCTTAAAATCTCTGGCATAGACACTGAGAACCAGGAAGCCCTGGCCCTTGAGTGCTCCAGCTGGAGGTCAGCTGTGACCAGCAGTGCTGCAGATTTCAAGGAGGCACGAGTGGAGGGTGAAAGAGAGAAACGTGCCAGGAGGAAGGCGCGTCAAGCCAACCCCGACTGGGACCGCCTTCCACCTGGAAACCAGTGCCTTCACTGTGGGAGAAGATGCGGGTCAAGAATAGGGCTCCACAGCCACCTACAAATCCACAAGGAAACCCATCACGGAAGACCATCTTACTCGTCCAACGAGGGATCGCCTAAGTAAAAAAGGTTCACCTAGAATCAAGGAGCATTCTGAACCCCGCCAATGATAGAATTGGGCCAAACTTCCCACACAGAAACCCTATGACCAACAGAAAAGACTGTTCTCAGATGGTCTTTGGTGGCCCCTCTGACACCCCCTTGCAATTCCCTAAGAGGTCCTGACCCCCAGGTTGAGCAACGCTGGTTTAAAACTTGCAGAATCCTTTGGAACTTGCATATCTTATTTAATCCCTTTCACCCATTCCCTACTCATGAGTTAATTATTGCACTTGCAAGGCTTCTTTGCTTTCTTTTCATTTCCCCGCAAGGCTTTGCAGAGTCTTTTATTACTTTTTTCCAAGAAGCTCTCCTTCCTCCCTCTCTTCATTTCGTTGAGTCTGAAGTTTTATTTTTGGAGTCATTAAGGCACCTTACAGACTGAGCTTTACGACTCTCGATCAACTACACTATGTAACAGGATTTTTGTTTCTGGGTTATAAATGTCATTTCATAATAATGCATCATAGTAACTCACCCAAGTCCTGTTAGTGTTGTGCATCCATGTAATGTAAGGTATTGTGCACATAGTAAATGCCTTAAAGGCACTCGATCCCATCTCATTCTTGGGTTGCTCCTTGGGTGGGAGGCCACCAACACATTCCAGCAGCTTTAGGCCATATTTCCGAGGAAAGATCTGGAAGAGCCAGCTCTGAGGATTCCTCCCCGAAGAAGACCCTATTGAATATTCATGGGGTTGCACTGCATTGATGGATGACTTGAAGTCACAGAGACACACACACAAGAGGTATCAATATCCCAAAGAAGTCAGATCCCCTCTGATCTGGGGTGTTAAGCAGGGTCATCCCTGATTAGTATTTGGATGGGAGGCCACCAAACAATGTGAGGTGCTGGAGGCACTATTTCAGAGGAAGGAACCGGGAAAACCAGCTCTAGACTATTTTCTTTTCTTAGAAAACCATTGGGGTTGCCATAAGTCAATGGATGAGAAGGAAGTTGTTGTTGTTCATTCGTTCAGTCGTCTCCGACTCTTTGTGACCTCATGGACCAGCCCACGCCAGAGCTCCCTGTCGGCCGTCACCACCCCCAGCTCCTTCAAGGTCAGTCCAGTCACTTCAAGGATGCCATCCATCCATCTTGCCCTTGGTCGGCCCCTCTTCCTTTTACCTTCCACTTTCCCCAGCATAATTGTCTTCTCTGGGCTTTGCTGTCTCCTCATGATGTGGCCAAAGTACGTGTGAAAAAGACCTTGGAGTCCTCATGAACAACAAGTTAAACATGAGCCAACAATGTGATGTGGCGGCAAAAAAAGCCAATGGGATTTTGGCCTGCATCAATAGGAGCATAGTGTCTAGATCTAGGGAAGTCATGCTCCCCTTCTATTCTGGTTAGACCACACCTGGAATATTGTGTCCAATTCTGGGCATCACAATTCAAGAGAGATATTGACAAGCTGGAATGTGTCCAGAGGAGGGCAACTAAAATGATCAAGGGTCTGGAGAACAAGCCCTATGAGGAGCGGCTTAAGGAGCTGGGCATGTTTAGCCCGAAGAAGAGAAGGCTGAATCTATATAAAAGGTAAAGGTAGTCCCCTGACATTAAGTCCAGTCATGTCTGACTCTGGGGTGTGGTGCTCATCTCCATTTCTAAGCCGAAGAGCTAGCGTTGTCCGTAGACACCTCCAAGGTCATGTGGGCGGCATGACTGCATGGAGTGCCGTTACCTTCCCGCCGGAGCAGTACCTATTGATCTACTCACATTTGCATGTTTTCGAACTGCTAGGTTGGCAGAAGCTAGGGGCTGACAGCGGAAGCTCACGCCACTCCCCGGAATCGAACCTGCGACCTTTTGATCAACAAGCTCAGCAGCTCAGTGCTTTAACCCACTGCACTACCGGGGGCTCCAAGCTGAATCTATATAACTGAATATATATAAATAAAAAATGTAATGTTCGTTTGTGGGATTAACATAACTCAAAAACCACTGGACGAATTGCTGCCAAATTTGACCACAAGACGCCCACTAACCCAAAATTGATTTTGTCATTTGGGAGTTGTAGTTGCTGGGATTTATAGTTTACTTACAAACAAAGAGCATTGATGGAATTGAACCAAACGTGACACACAGGACTCCCATGACCAACAGAAACACTGGAAGGGTTTGGTGGGCATTGACCTTGAGTTTGAGAGTTGTAGTTCATCTACATCCAGAGAGCACTGGACCATGACAATGATAGACCAAACTTGACATTAATATTCCATATGCCCAAATATGAACACAGATGGAGTTTGAGGAAAATAGACCTTGACATTTGGGAGTTGTAGTTACTGAGATTTATTGTTCGCCTACAATCAAAGCGCATGCCGAACCCCACCAAAGACAGAATTGGGACAAACTTCCCACACAGATCCACCATACTTAGGGCCATCCAGTCCAACTTCCTTCACCAGGGAAAGAAAACATAATCAAAGCCCTCCTGACAAAGAGCCATCCCGCCATAGATATAGATAGATATATATGATTCACACACACACAGAGATATAGTATAATACATTTGAAAGTATCATACATTTTGTTGCAATAGAGATGCATTTGCTCTTTGCAGAAGAGAAAAGCAACCCACAAAGAGCTGGGATGTCTCTCTGGCTTTCGTTCGGAAGGGTTCCTTTTGTCTTTTCCTTCGCAGACTGAAAGCCAAAGACTCCAAGCTAAATTTAAACCATGCCTCCCTCTTTGTTCGCCCGTCTTGTCAGCGCCAGGAAATGAATGGGTAGAAAGGGCTTATTAGAGGCTCCCGGAGAGAGGCCTTTGCCTGCAGATTGTCCATTTCAGACTTTCTGCACCGGAAAGACTGGACCAAACCCCCAAAGAGAAATGAAAGTGCGCTCCTTTGTATTATACTGACAGATTATTTTTCATTTAGATAACTATTCATTGTATTGCAAGATTTGGAAGATGTTCCTGCCTCTCCTCCATTGTTTCAGTCGAAACCCAAACAGCAACTTTTATAAACCACCTTGAATCCCCAACTTGGAGCAGCAACGTGACAACTGAGGTGGGCCCCACCTATACTGCCATATAATCCAGTTTCTAAATCCATATTATCTGCTTTGAAATGGATTATAAGAGTCTAAAGGTAAAGGTTTCCTCTTATATTAAGTCTAGTCGCATCCGACTTTGGGGGAGTGGTGCTCATCTCCATTTATAAGCCAAAAAGCCAGCGTTTTCCATAGACACCTCCAAGATCGTGTGGCCAGCATGATTGCATGGAGCATCGTTACCTTCCCGCAGAAGTGGTACCTATTGATCTTTCCTTCTTCCCCCCCCCTTCTGTCTCCATCCTTTTTTTTCCTTCCCTCCCTTTTCCTCCCTCCCTTTTCCTTCCTTCCATCCCTCCCATCCCTCTCTTCCTTTTTCTTCTTTCCTTCCTTCCTTCCTTCCTTCCTTCCTTACTTACTTACCTTTTCCTCCCTAGTAAAGGTAAAGGTTTCCCTTGACACTAAGTCTAGTCGTGTCCAATTCTGAGGGGTGGTGCTCATCTCCATTTCTAAGCTGAAGAGCCGGTGTTGTCCGTAGACACCTCCAAGATCATGTGGCCAGCATGACTGCATGGAACATTGTTACCTTCCCGCAGAAGTGGTACCTATTGATCTTTCCTCCCTTCCCTTTCCTTCTCTCCCCCCGCCCTTCTGTCTCCAGCCCTTTTCTTTCCTTACCTCCCTTTTCGTTCCTTCCATCTCTCTCCTCCCTCCCTTTTTCTTCCTTCCTTCCTTCCTTTCCGTTTCCTCCCTAGTAAAGGAAAATGTTTCCCTTGATATTAAGTCTCATTATGTCCAATTCTGAGGGATGGTGCTCATCTCCATTTCTAAGCCGAAGAGCCAGCGTTGTCCGTAGACACCTCCCAGGTCATGTGGCTGGCATGACTGCATGGAGCACCGTTACCTTTCCGCAGAAGTAGTACCTATTGATCCACTCACATTTGCATGTTTTCGAACTGCTAGGTTGGCAGAAGCTGGGCCTAAAGGCAGGAGCTCACCCCGCTCCCCAGATTTGAGCTGCCAACCTTTCGGTCAGCAAGTTCAGCAGCTCAGCAGTTTAACCTGCTGTGCCACCAAGGAGGGGGGATATTATTATTGTTATTATTAGCACCTCTCCTCAAGACTCAAAGGTGGGATAGAAAACAGATTAGATCTATACTGCCACTTATTATTATTATTATTATTATTATTATTATTATTTGCCTCTCCTCGAGACTCAATGTGGAATACAACACAAGGTAGCAATTATTATTATTATTATTATTATTATTATTATTATTATTATTATGAATCAAGCCATAGGGGTTATTCCAAAATGACTCTTCCATCTCCTTTAACTAACCATATGCCCTTGGCATAGAGCATCCTCATCCCAAAACTCAAACTGTTAAGACCTCACTGTCTTTCCAGGAATTATTAACCCAAACTCCAAAAGATTCTTTGTTTCCCCAGGTTTCCTATTCCTAGTATCAAAGTTGCAAAGACTTCTTAAGCAAAGAGTCATCTATTTAACATCTCAGCAAGGAGAAAGAATGGGAGGATCAAGGAAGGTAGAGCTACAAGCTGGGTAGATGCGGGGAATGCCGTGGATGTAGCGTACCTGGATTTCAGTAAGGCCTTCGACAAGGTCCCCCATGACCTTCTGGCAAGGAAACTAGTCCAATGTGGGCTAGGCAAAACTACGGTGAGGTGGATCTGTAATTGGTTAAGTGGACGAACACAGAGAGTGCTCACTAATGCTTCCTCTTCATCTTGGAAAGAAGTGACAAGTGGAGTGCCGCAGGGTTCCGTCCTGGGCCCGGTCCTGTTCAACATCTTTATTAATGACTTAGATGAAGGTCTAGAAGGCAGGATCATCAAGTTTGCAGATGACATCAAATTGGGAGGGATAGCCAATAGTCCAGAGGACAGGAGCAGAATTCAAAACGATCTTGACAGATTAGAGAGATGGGCCAAAACTAACAAAATGAAGTTCAACAGGGACAAATGCAAGATACTCCACTTTGGCAGAAAAAATGAAATGCAAAGATACAGAATGGGGGACGCCTGGCTCGAGAGCAGTACGTGTGAAAAAGATCTTGGAGTCCTCGTGGACAACAAGTTAAACATGAGCCAACAATGTGATGTGGCAGCAAAAAAAGCCAATGGGATTTTTGCATCAATAGGAGCATAGTGTCTAGATCTAAAGAAGTACTGCTACCCCTCTATTCTGCTTTGGTTAGACCACATCTGGAATACTGTGTCCAATTCTGGGCACCACAATTCAAGAGAGATATTGACAAGCTGGAATGTGTCCAGAGGAGGGCGACTAAAATGATCAAGGGTCTGGAGAACAAGCCCTATGAGGAGCGGCTTAGGGAACTGGGCATGTTTAGCCTGAAGAGAAGGCTGAGAGGAGATATGATAGCCATGTATAAATATGTGAGAGGAAGCCACAGGGAGGAGGGAGCAAGCTTGTTTTCTGCTTCCTTGGAGACTAGGATGCGGAACAATGGCTTCAAACTACAAGAGAGGAGATTCCATCTGAACATTAGGAAGAACTTCCTGACTGTGAGAGCCGTTCAGCAGTGGAACTCTCTGCCCTGAAGTGTGGTGGAGGCTCCTTCTTTGGAAGCTTTTAAGCAGAGGCTGGATGGCCATTTGTCAGGGGTGATTTGAATGCAATATTCCTGCTTCTTGGCAGGGGGTTGGACTGGATGGCCCATGAGGTCTCTTCCAACTCTTTGATTCTATGATTCTATGATTCTAGGTGTGTCTTCAGTAGAAAGAAAGGACTGCAATCTTCTCCAGAAGAAGGCCGCAGCTGTTGTCTTCGGATGAGTCAGTTGCCAAAAGGGAAGGAGAGTTTTGCAAAGCAGGAGGAAGAAGAGTTGGGAAATGGGTTGCTGGCCGTAGGTTTCCAAAACAGACAAGAAAAAGAGGTAGCTTATTATTATTATTATTCTTTGAAGTGTTTACCTTCGGAAAGCAGGCAAAAGGCTGCCTGCCTCGGCAGGAGAAGGGCCACTTCTTTGCAGGAATGTCTCTTTTTCTCGTTGCAAAACAGAACCTTGAGAACAGGCCAAATAAAAGAGGCAGACAGGGGTCAAACCTCTCCAAAGGAAGCTAACCTGGCAACAGGCTTCTGAACAAAACAAACTTGGCAGAAGAATGCCTTCCATGGGTAACCCCTTTGGAGAGGACTCCTTCCCTGGCCCTTGCAATACCTTTTCTTCCTTTCCAAGACCTTTCATGGAAGAAACAGAAAGAAACCAGCACTTTTTTTACTTCCTAACATGGCATCGGGTCGCTGTGAGTTTTCCGGGCTGTATGTATGGCCATGTTCCAGAAGCATTCTCTCCTGACGTCTATGGCAGGCATCCCCAGAGGTTGTGTGGTCTGTTGGAAACTAGGCAAGTGGGGTTTATGTATCTGTGGAATGTCCCCCAGGCAGGAAGCAGCCAGGCTTTGAAGCTGCAAAGCTATTCAATGCTAATCAAGGTGGCCAATTGCAACACTCATACTTTCCTGAAACAGACAAGAGTTCTTTCTCCCACCCTGGGCATCGACACCGAAATACAACACCGCCTGAACTCAAAGTAAAGACCATCCAATGAAACAGGAAATAACACTTTCAATCCATTAACAAAAGGATTCAGAAGTCTCGAAAAGGTTTGAACATTTTTTTTCTGTGAAAATCGGAATTCTCTTTAGATTCGAACTACCAGCGCCTCCTACATCGGAAACAAGTTTTGAATCATTTTTTGATCAACCAAGCCTAGTATAGACCCATAGAATGCAGCTTGAACTTGCATTATATGGTCAGTGCAGATCCATATTTATTTATTTACCGTGTCAGGAGCAGACCAGACAGTTGTATTGCATTTTTTAACAAACAAACAAACAAACAAAACACAAAGTTTGCAAGTTTGGTAGTTGATTACATGTCCTTTGACCAGTATCTGGCCACTTGGAGTGCCTCTGGTATTGCTGCAAGGAGGTCCTCCATTGTGCATGTGGCAGGGCTTGGGTTGCATTGCAGCAGGTGATCTGTAGTTTGCTCTTCTCCACACTTGCATGTCGTGGATTCCACTTTGTAGCCCCATTTCTTGAGGTTGGCTCTGCATCTTGTGGTGCCAGAGCGCAGTCTGTTCAGCGCCTTCCAAGTCGCCCAGTTTTCTGTGTGCCCAGGGGGGAGTCTCTCTTTGGTATCAGCCATGGATTGAGGTTCTGGGTTTGATCCTGCCACTTTTGGACTCTCGCTTGCTAAGGTATTCCAGTGAGTGTCTCTGTAGATCTTAGAAAACTATTTCTTGATTTAAGTCGTTGACGTGCTGGCTGATACCCAAACAAGGGATGAGCTGGAGATGTCACTGCCTTGGTCCTTTCACTATTGGTTGCGGATGTCAGGTGGTGTCAGGTGGTGCAATACTGGTGAAACAGTGTCATTTCTCCAGTGGAGTAGGGCGCAGACACCGCGTGATAATACAGCATGTCTCATTAAGACCCACATCCACTGTTTAGGCATGGTGAGATGTGTTCCACACTGGGCATGCATACTCAGCAGCAGAGTAGCATACCGCAAGGGCAGATGTCTTCACTGTGTCTGTTTGTGATCCCCAGGTTGTGCCAGTCAGCTTTCGTATGATGTTATTTCTAGCGCCCACTTTTTGCTTGATATTCATATAATGATGCTCAAATGGCATTATATGGCAGTGTAGAGCAAGTGTCTGTATAGCAAAGCTCTCCCTCTAAAAACTCCACTACATTGGATTACCTGGAATGTAATGATGTGAAAACCAATGTTTAAGTGGCTTCCTTGAACAATCTCAGTCCCCAAAAGCTGCCAACGGTTGAGAATCCGGTACTGATATGGGATCCCAATGTAAACAGCTCCTTGCTTGACAGGAAAGGCTTTGGGTCCGTTCTCCTGAAATCCCCGTCTTGGGTGTGCCTCGGAGGAGGCCAAAATAACCATTATGTTCCCAAACCGACTTGATGTCTGGCGGCTTTTATTTATAGCCTCCCCATCTTTTGGTATTTAGGGAAAGTGACTTCACTTCTGGAGGGTTTTAAAAAACACAATAACATCTGGAGGAAAATCCATTCTAGCGCTGGTATCCGTTGGCAGCAAATGCAGAAAACTCGGAAGGAGCCAGGCCTGCTTTGCTCCGGTTCCTTTTCGAGATTTTTCCTTCCACTACATACATTCAAAACCTGGTAAAGATGTGAGCCAAACCAAGAGACTTTTTCCAATGCAAAACCAATCAAAGTGAATGTCATCTTGGCCTCGAGAAGCCAGGGTCAAACCAACTGGGAAGCAACGTCTATGTAATAAAAGCAATCCTGGGTCCTAGGAAACCTAAATGCATGCTCTGCGCTGTCTGTGAAGGCTTTCGTTCAGATCGATAGGAGGCATAAAGGGCTCCACTTAAAAACTAACCCGCTCCCTGTCCTCGGTTGACATTTTACCGCACAATTATCGCAGTTCAATACCATTTTAGTGGAAATGAATGCATACTGTGGGGGGTTTGTTGTTCGTTCAGGCACAGGAGTTGTATGGCAGAGGATGCCCAACCCCTTGTGAAACGACAAGTCCCAGAATGCAACCATGACAGCGTATCAAACTGCTAATATGGTGGAATGTAAAAAGAGAGAGAAATACTCCCCAGTCCAAATAAGCAATGGATGGATTTTCTATAATAATATAGATGCATATACAGATGCAGATAGATTCTATTTTTTGTCATGTCAGGAGCGACTTGAGAAACCAAGTCGCTTCTGGTGTGAGAGAATTGGCCGTCTGCAAGGACGTTGCCCAGAGGACGCCCGGATGATTTGATGTTTTTATCATCCTTGTGGGAGGCTTCTCTCATGTCCCCGCATGAGGAGCTGAAGCTGACAGAGGGAGCTCACCCGCCTCTCACCGGATTTGAACCTGCGACCTGTCCGTCTTCAGTCCCGCCGGCACAGGGGTTTAACCCACTGCGCCACCGGGGACTCTATGGAGATATATGATGGATGGGTAGACAGATTGATTGACAGACAGATAATAGCTAATGATAAAGAGAGAAACATACATACAGATAGATACATAGATGACTATTACATAGATGATAGCCATAGATAGATAGACAGATAGTTGATAGTTGATAGATAGCCCAAGAGATACAGCCAAATAGATAGATAGATAATGATTGATCGATGTATGATAGCCAAAAATAGATAGAGAATGATTTATAGATGATAGTTAGATAACCAAAGATATAAATAGATAGATAATTGATTGACTGATGATAAAAAGATAGACAGATAGATAATTGATAGATGATAGATAGATAGCCAAAGAGATATAGCCAAATAGATAGATAATGATTGATAGATATATGATAAATAGATAGCCAAAATAGATAGCGAAGGTTTGTTTGATTGATAGATGATAGAGAGATAGATAACCAAAGATAAGTAATTGATTGATTGACTCATGATAGATTATTGATAGATATATGATAGAAAGCCAAAAGGATGCTTGCCATAGATGCAGGCAAAACGTCAGGAGAAATGCCTCTAGAACATGGCTCTATAGCCCGAAAAAACCCACAAGAACCTAGTGATTCCAGCCATGAAAACCTTCGACAATACACAGATAGAGAATGATTGATTAATAGATGATAGATTATCAAAGATAGATAGATAAATAGGTAGATAGATAGATAGATAAAAGAATTATTAATTGATAGATGAGAGATAAAGATTGATTGCCAGATGATACATAGATAGCCAAATATATATATATATAGAGAGAGAGAGAGAGAGAGAGAGAGAGAATAAACTTTATTTCTACCCCGCCACCATCTCCCCAACGGGGACTCGGAGCGGTTTACATGGGGCCAAGCCCAGACAACATAATATAGCAATAAAATCAAAACATATACAACAGACAACAACAACATTATCAAAATGACATTAAAATAATAATAAAATAATAAAATAATAATAATAATAATAATAATAATAATAAAAAATAGAATAAAATAAAAATTCCAATAGACACAATCCCGATAGAGATGACAGACACAATCACGATACACAATCATGATAGAGAGAGATAGATAGATAGATAGACAGACATAGAGAAAGATGATTGATTCACTGATGATATAGAAGTAAATGGATAGCCAAAGATAGATATAGACAGACAGATAGGATAGATAGACAAATGGACAGGCTGATGCATGCAGTCACACATCAGTGAAAGAACCACAATGTTTTAAAAGTTGCCTCTCTTACCCTGAGAAATCATCTCTATGCTCTACCCGGTATATTCTTTTTTTGATTTATTGCCATCTGGCAGATGATACAGGGTGACAAAGACAAGGACAAACAGACTTCAGGATGGTTTTTATACTAGAGCTGTGGCTATGTTGAAATCTGTGGTTTCGCATTGATGTGGCATTGGGGGCTGCATGGTGGGAGTGGGGAGGTGGAGGGATGGGTGTGTTATTTTGTGGTGTGTGCGGGGGAAGGCATGTAATTTCGTTGTGCTTGAGCACAGTGACAAATAAAGCTATTCTATCCTATTCTTCTGCTGGACCCATGATATTATGTTGGAGGGCCTAGAGATTACAACAGGAACCACAAGGTCCTGCGGCACAATTCTACAGCCGGGCACCAGCAAATGTACAAGCGGCAATGATTCCACAGTGTAGACGCACCCCAAGAGGTTCTGCTTCTGCAAAGCAAGACAATGAGCTGGCAGGTTCAATGGGAACGATGCCAGTCTTCGGCATATGCCGCCGGGTGCCTGGTGTTGTCGCATTTGTCACAAAGCAGCTGTCAACAACACATGACAGAGATGAGAGAAGAGAGAACATTTGCTGGGAAAGAGGCAGAAGAGGAGCCCATGCTTGATCCCTCATTAAGGCAACAAGCTCAGCATCCCAGGCATAAAAACATCTCAATTTTATGGCAGACGAACAACTGCAGAGCCAGGCAGTTCAAAACATACGACACCCATTGCAAGCAGCTGCTCTGCAAACTTCACTCAGGAACAAATGAAATTCTCATTTATTTCACCTGTCCTCTTGCATATCTACACCATCATCATCCTCACCCTATCATCATAATTATGACAGGAGGCAGACTAAAATGATCAAGGGTCTGGAGAACAAGCCCTATGAGGAGAGGCTTAAGGAGCTTGGCATGTTTAGCCTGAAGAAGAGAAGGCTGAGAGGAGATATGATAGCCATGTATAAATATGTGAGAGGAAGTCACAGGGAGGAGGGATCAAGCTTGTTCTCTGCTTCCCTGGAGACTAGGATATGGAACAATGGCTTCAAACTACAAGAAAGGAGATTCCATTTGAATATTAGGAAGAACTTCCTGACTGTGAGAGCCGTTCAGCAGTGGAACTCTCTGCCCCAGAGTGTGGTGGAGGCTCCTTCTTTGGAGGTTTTTAAACAGAGGGTGGATGGCCATCTGTCAGGGGTGCTTTGAATACAATATTCCTGCTTCTTGGCAGAATGGGGTTGGACTAGATGGCCCATGAGGTCTCTTCCAACTCTATGATTCTATGATTCTAGTTGAGGGTGGGGTCAAACTGCATTCATTCTCTAGTGTAGACGCACCCCAAATCTGAGACGACTTGTTGCATTACACCATCTATTTGGCAAGGAGGAAAATAAAAACCCAAAACAGGAAGCACCGTCTTGGTTGCATTCCACTGGGATTGTGCAATCCAATAACTCTTGTCAACACTGCCAACTTGGGCCCCATGTACACTGCCACATAACACAGTTTCGAACAGCACTTTCGCTGCATTAAATGGTAGTGTGGTCTCATATAACACAATTCATAGAATGCTAACAGCATTATGACAATGCATTATGACATTACGACTACATTACGACTACATTATGACAATGCATTATTTGGCAATGTCATTGGCACCTTGATGAGGAACAATCCAGTGCAGGGAATTGGGGAACATGGACCCTCTAAGTGTTGGAACTCCCATCATACACTACTATTGGACATGCTGATTGGGTTGAGACTCACTGAAAAACTATAGCAAGGATGTCTGTCCCGCAAATATAAAGGTTTTGCAGTTTAATAAACCTTTTCCATGTTTTTATGGAAGATAGAACAAATTGAGAAATGATATTTATAACCCAGGAATAAAAACCATGTTACATAGTATAATAATAATAATAATAATAATAATAATAATAATAAAGTGTGATTGGGACACTGGGTGCAGTGCCTAAAAACCTTGGCCTGCACTTAAAAACAATTGGTGCTGACAAAACTACCATCTGTCAGCTGTACAAAATAAAATGATTTTGTACAGAAAATTAAAGTTTAATGGTTATTTCAGGTATTATTTCTGATACCTGAGATTTCTGGTTGCTTGAGAGCTAATAATAATAATAATAATAATAATAATAATAATAATAAGTGTGATCGGGACACTGCGTGCAATGCCTAAAAACCTTGGTCTGCACTTAAAAACAATCAGTGCTCAATTACCATTTGTCAGCTGTACAAAATAAATTGATTTTGTACAGAAAATTAAGTTTAATGGTTACTTCAGGTATTAGTTCTGATAATATTATTAATATTATTATTAGCTCTCTGGTTGCTAGAGAGCGAAGAAGAAGAAGAAGAAGAAGAAGAAGAAGAAGAAGAAGAAGAAGAAGAAGAAGAAGAGGAAGAAGAAGAAGAAGAAGTGTGATCAGGACACTGGGTGCAGTGCCTAAAAACCTTGGCCTGCACTTAAAAACAATCGGTGCTCAATTACCATCTGCCAGCTTTACAAAATAAAATGATTTTGTACAGAAAATTAAAGTTTAATGGTTATTTCAGGTATAATAATAATAATAATAATAATAATAATAATAGATATTGCAATCCCAGGCGACAGCAGAATTGATGAGAAGCTTACATGATATGAGGATTTAAAGATCGAACTGCAAATACTCTGGCACAAGCCAATCAAGGTGGTCCCAGTGATCGGCACACTTGTTGCAGTGCCTAAAGACCTTGGCCTGCACTTAAAAACAATCGGCGCTGACAAAAGTACAATCTGTCAGCTGCAAAAGGCCACCCTACTCTGATCTGCACACCATTCACCGGTACATCACACAGTCTTAGACACTTGGGAAGTGCCAGACATTTCATCAAATACAAAAAAAGCATAGTGATCTTGTTTGTTGTGTACTAATCTTGTTGTGTATCAAATAATGATGATGATGTATTTGTTACCTGTCTCTCCTCAATATAGTTAAAATACACAGATTATGACATACATTAAAAGAGAAAAATAACATTAAACCCCATGGAAAGCATTGGCATGAGTTACTTCCGGACAATGCACTTTTCATTCCTAAGCTGGAGATATCCACAGAAAATGACTCCGTGCAAAACAGCATCCGACGCCTCAACCGGTCATCAATGGGCAATTCTCCCTCCTTTCGCAGCCGCTGGACAAAGCAAGCGGTCATTGAGGAGAGCCCCTGTCCTCCGGGAGCCTTGGCCTAAACGGTCCAGTTAAAGAATGACCTATTCAGGGAACGACATCTCCTCAATATCACAAAACCAGCACCAAGGGTCTCCAAATTGCTGAGAGTTTTCTGCGTTTCATGGCCATGCTTCAGAAGCATTCTCTCCTGATGTTTTGCCCACATTCTATGGCAGGCATATTTCATTATGGAGCACAGGAACGGGAAGAGAGCAATCTAGCAGGGCTCCTGAGTACCAGAAGTAAGACTTCCCCGTGTCAACAAAGTCCTGATCGCAGAAGCGAGACTTCCCCATGTAAACCAAGCCCTGATCTTGGGGCGGGGAGGAGGGTGTGGGCCACACAGATGGGCGGAATAAAGGGAAGAGTCAGCGGCTGAGTCATGAAGCAGCCGCCTCGCTCAGTGGAACATTCAAAAGACTGTACACTGTGCACCACACATCACACTCAGAGCATTACTTATCACCAACGCAATTGTTCCCATGACCAACTTCCCCTTCCAAATCCACACTCTCATAGATGGGACTCAAATTGCATCCATTCTACAGTATAATGTAGACAGTTTCCTTGATGTCCTTCTCTAAACAGGGGAAAGAAATGTGTCTTTTAGATGCCACCTTATTTTGTTATTCCCTTCTTTTTATTTATCTATCATTTCTAACTGCTGGTAACTTTACAGAACGTTTGATGACACTTTCCATTCAAAGGGTGAACCTTTCAACCATTTCTGTTTTCATTCTGGCCAACTTTACCAAAGCCAGAGTGGTTTGCGTGTTGGATTCGAATCCCAGCTCAGCCATGGAAACCCATTGGATTAATGACTTGGATGAAGGGCTAGAAGGCATGATCATCAAGTTTGCAGACGACACCAAATTGGGAGGGAGAGCCAATACTCCAGAGGACAGGAGCAGGATTCAAAACAATCTTGACAGATTAGAGAGATGATTGGCCAAAACTAACAAAATGAAGTTCAACAGGGACAAATGCAAGATACTCCACTTTGGCAGGAAAAACGAAATGCAAAGATACAGAATGGGGGACGATGCCTGGCTCGAGAGCAGTATGTGTGAAAAAGATCTTGGAGTCCTTGTGGACAACAAGTTAAACATGAGCCAACAATGTGATGTGGCGGCAAAAAAAGCCAATGGGATTTTGGCCTGCATCAATCGGAGCATAGTGTCTAGATCTAGGGAAGTAATGTTACCCCTCTATTCTGCCTTGGTTAGACCACACCTGGAATACTGTGTCCAATTCTGGGCACCAAAATTCAAGAGAGATATTGACAAGCTGGAATGTGTCCAGAGGAGGGCGACTCAAATGATCAAGGGTCTGGAGAACAAGCCCTATGAGGAGCGGCTTAAGGAGCTGGGCATGTTTGGTCTGAAGAAGAGAAGGCTGAGAGGAGATATGATAGCCATGTATAAATATGTGAGAGGAAGCCACTAGGAGGAGGGAGCAAACTTGTTTTCTGCTTCCTTGGAGACTAGGACACGGAACAATGGCTTCAAACTACAAGAGAGGAGATTCCATCTGAACATGAGGAAGAACTTCCTGACTGTGAGAGCCATTCAGCAGTGGAACTCTCTGCCCCGGAGTGTGGTGGAGACTCCTTCTTTGGAAGCTTTTAAACAGAGGCTGGATGGCCATCTGTCAGGGGTGATTTGAATGCAATATACCTGTTTCTTGGCAGAGGGTTGGACTGGATGGCCCATGAGGTCTCTTCCAACTCTTTGACTCTTTGACTCTATGATTCTATGACACTCTCCTGGCCTCAGAGGAAGGGAATGGCTTTGAATCCTCTCTGCCAAAATCTTGTTAAGGAAACTCCATGAAAGTTTCAAAATTAACGGAAATCCAAAATAGATACAATTGGTAATTTGATTTTAAAGTCACCTCTAGATCCCTTAACTATTTATCTATCAAAAGAGAAAATATGATTGCATATGTGCTTATTTTTATTTATTTATATATTTTTCTCATATTTTTATCCCGTCCTTCTCAACCCCCAAAGGGGGACTCAGGACAGCTTACAATGGGCCGTCAATGGGCCCCTGCCTGTATTAGGAGGGCTCCTAGGTGAGTTGATGGATGTGGACCAAACTTGGTACACCTATATTGATCCAAATTGAAAGACTGACAGGGTTTCAGTGGGATTGGCAGAGATTACAGGAGTTGTAGTTTGAGCACATCCAGAGAGCCTGGTGACTCCCACTGATGATGAATCTGAACTAAACTTTGTACACCTAAAATGACTTAAATTGAAAGACCCGCCAGGTTTTGGTGAGATTGACAGGGTGATGGGAGTTGTAGTTTGACCACATCCAGAGAGCCCGGTGACTCCCACTGATGATGGATCTGGACCAAACTTGGTACAGCTACATTGACCTAAAACTGTCAGGCTTTCAGTGGGATTAGCAGAGGATGATGGGAGTTGTAGCTTAAGCACACCCAGAGAGCCCTGTGATTCCCACTGATGATGGATCTGGACCAAACTTGGTACAGCTACATTGACCTAAATTGTCAGGGTTTCAGTGGGATTAGCAGAGGATGATGGGAGTTGTAGTTTGAGCACATCCAGAAAGCCCGGTGACTCCTACTGATGATGGATCTGAACCAAACTTGGTACACCTAAAATGACCTAAATTGAAAGGCTGTCCGGGTTTTGGTGGGATTGGCAGGGTGATGGGAGTTGTAGTTTGACCACATCCAGAGAGCCCGGTGACTCCCACCAATGATGGATCTGGACCAAACTTGGTACAGCTACATTTACCTAAAATTGTCAGGCTTTCAGTGGGATTAGCAGAGGATGATGGGAGTTGCAGTTTAAGCACATGCCATGGATTGGGTTATTCATCCCAAAGATGAAGGAGGTGGTTTGCATCTCCTTTTGACCTTCTTCATGTATGCACATCAGCCCTGTGAGGTCGGATGCCCTGACATGAGATACTTTTAGACCCTCCTGGGTCTAAAATGCCCAATATGAGGTCTCCCAACTAAATGCTTCTTTATGTCCAACTCTGCTTAGGTTATAGATCCAAGTGGCATTTGATATCAAAACATTGTAGGATCCTAGTTGGAAGAGACCCCCAAAGGCCACCCAGTGCAATCCGCTTCTGCCGCACAGGAAGGCACAATCCAATCCCCCCCCCCCAACAGATGGCCACCTGGCCTATGCTTCAGAGAAGGAAATGCCACCAGACTCCCATTCAACATATTTCACTTTTGAACAGCTCTGACCCTCATGAATTTCTTCCTGATGTCACAAGCTCGTCTTGTGGGCACAAGGGAGAGAGCCTTCTCCTCTGTGGCTCCCCGACTCTGGAACTCATTACCTGAAGAGATCAGGAAAGCCCCTACACTAGAAACTTTAAAAAAGAACCTTAAAACCTGGTGCTTCTGCTGCGCCTTTGGCGAGTAGGTGCACAACATGACACTACTGTTCCTCTCAATGCTTCAGTCACTGGAGTACACTCCCTCTTAATGGGAAGTTTAGTTTCACAACCCTGTGTTTCTTTATGAGCTCCCTGGAAATAACTTGCTCCTATTCTTATCTCATTTGACTTTTTTAAAAAACATTTTATCCCGTACATTGTCCCTACGATTGTGTTTATTGTAATGTTATTTTCTTACGATATTCATAGTTTTTAAAAAATGTAATTTTGATGCTCTTACTTGTTCCTTATGTTTTGGTTTTATTTTTGCTTTAATATGTTGTCCGGGCTTGGCCCCATGTAAGCCGCTTCGAGTCCCCGTTGGGGAGATGGTGGCGGGATATAAATAAAGTTTGTTTATTATTATTATTTGCGGTGGCGCAGTGGGTTAAAGCACTGAGCCGCTGAGCTTGTTGACCGAAAGGTCGTAGGTTCGATTCCGGGAAGCGGCGTGAGCTTCCGCTGTCAGCCCTAGCTTCTGCCAAAGTAGCAGTTCCAAAACATGCAAATGTGAGTAGATCAATAGGTACCGCTCAGGCGGGAAGGTAATGGCGCTCCATGCAGTCATGCCAGCCACATTACCTTGGAGGTGTCTATGGACAACGCCGGCTCTTTAGCTTAGAAATGGAGATGAGCACCACACTCCAGAGTCAGACATGACTGGACTTAATGTCAGGGGACAACCTTTACCTATTATTATTATTATTATTATTATTATTATATAATATTTTATAATAATAATAATAATAATATATTATTATAGAGCCCCTGGTGACACAGTGGGTTAAACCCCTGTGCCGGCAGGACTGAAGACCGACAGGTCGCAGGTTCGAATCCGGGGAGAGGTGGATGAGCTCCCTCTATCAGCTCTAGCTCCTCATGCGGGGACATGAGAGAAGCCTCCCACAAGGATGATAAAAACATCAAATCATCCGGGCGTCTCCTGGGCAACGTCATTGCAGACGGCCAATTCTCTCACACCAGAAGCGACTTGCAGATTCTCAAGTCTCTCCTGACATGACAAAAATTATTATTATTATTATTATTATTATTATTATTATTATTATTATTATTATTTAGGTGGCATCTCTTCTGCAGTTTGCATCCATGACTCCATTGAGTCCTAATCTCTACAGCAGCAGAAAACATGCCTTGCCTCTTCCTCAATGTGGCCTCCGCATGAGACTCAAGGAAACACAATACTTTGTAAGCATGACAGGCTGAGACCTCAGTTTTTTGCATGGAGGGAAAGCACAGCCTTTGGTCGGACCTCAATCTAAGTATCTTTCCATTCACTTGTGCCGACGGGCAAAAGATGCTGTGTCCCAAATGCCCACGACCCCTTCGGTGTTTCCTGCCAAGAAAGGCTTGCAAGGCTGCCGCACATGGAAGACGCGCCAAGCCCCGTCTGCAGCGAGGCCAAGGGTGGGGCCCAAGAACCCAAGGCACACGAAGCTAGGAGCCGGTCTGCTCTGAAACGCCCTTTTCCTTTGCACATGCATGCATGCACTGGGGATTCTGTGCATGGCACAATTTCCTTCCCTCTCTAAAGCCTTTGAGCAAGAACAATTGCTGACACACTTAGGTACCTTCCACACAGTTGTATAAAATCCACATTGAACTGGATTATATTATATTATATTATATTATATTTATTGTATTTGTATGCCACCTTTCTCAGCCCATAGGAGACTCAAAGTGGTTAACAGGGCAAAATCCAATGCTTACAATGTCATAAATACAATTAGAAACATAACATCTATATAAATAAAAATGTAATGTTCGTTTGTGGGATTAACATAACTCAAAAACATAACACAAAATTTGGACACTACACCCCTAACAGCCCAATGAGTGACCATCACTCATAACCCCCCCCCCAAAAAAAAAATAGTGGAAAGGACCTTAAAAAAACCTCGAAAAGCTAAATGATGATACAGAAAAAAAGGAAGAGGGAGGGAAGGAAGGGGAGAAAGAAAGAAGGAAAAAAAGAAAGAGAGGAGGAAGCATGGAAGCAAAGAGCAAAGGAAGGAAGGAAAGATGTACAGAAGGAAGAAAGGAGAGGAAGAGGAAAAGAGAAGGGATGGAATTTATAGTTCACCTACAATCAAAGAGCATTCTGAACCCCGCCAAAGATGGAACTGAACCAAATTTTGGCACACAGTTCTCCCATGACCAACAGAAAATGCTGGAAGGGTTTGGTGGGCTGTGCCCTTTGGTTTTGAAGTTGTAGTTCACCTACACCCAGAGACCACTGTGGACTCAAAACAATGATGAGGCCAAACTCTACAAGAATACTCAATATGCCCAAATGTGAACACTGGTGGAGTTTGGAGGAAATAGAATCTTGACATTTGGGTGTTGTAGTTGCTGGGATTTATAGTTCACCTACAATCACAGAGCATTCTGAACCCCACCAACGATAAAATTGGGCCAAACCTCCCACACAGAACCCCCATGTGGGCCACAGCAACACGTGGCAGAGGACGACTAGTACATAATAAACAAGCAATTGATTATAAATAAAAAATAGACAATATACTTAAAAACTACTAATAATTACCACTTTGATGGCCATTATTGGCCGAAAACTACTTGAATGCTCCATCAAACTTATCCATAATCCATTTCCCAGCCACTGTCAACATTGTTATCGTCATTATCTACTTAATTACCCAAAGGCCTGGTGCCACATCCAGGTTTTTAACTTTTTCCTTGCACTGAAACTCTAAACTGTCCGCATTAGATGCCCTGTAAGGCTTCTTCCTCTGAGGCTGCTCTCACCATTGCTATGAATAGTATTATTGCAATGGCAGGTGTTCTCCAAGGCTTTGGGTGGGTGGCCCTTGGGGTCCCTATGGCCCCTTCTATGCTGGGATATATAATGTGGATTATCTAGATTAGATGGCAGTGTGGACTCATATAATCCGGTTCAAATCAGACCATGTGGAACAGGCATGAGCAAACTTGGGCCCTCCCTCCAGGTGTTTTGGACTTCAACTTCAAGGTGGGATGAAGATGACCTAATTTCCCTGGGAAGTGAGTTCCACAGGTGGGGAGCCACCACCGAGAAGGCCCTGTCCCTCATCCCTGCCAAACACATTTGTGACAGGGGCGGGGCCGAGAGCACGGCCTCTCCAGAAGATCTTAAACTCCGAGGTGTGACATAGAAGGAGATACTTTCGGACAGGTATGTCGGACCAGAGCCGTATAGGGTTTTATAGGTCAAGACTTTGAATTGTGCTTGGAATTGGATCAGCAACTAGTGGAGCTGGCATAGCAGTGGGGTGGTATGCTCTCCGTATGATGCCCCAGTAAGTTATCTGGTTGCTGCCCATTGGACTAATTGAAGTTTCCGAACAGTCTTCAAAGGCAACCCCGTGTAGAGCGTGTTGCAGTAATCTATTCAGGATGTGACAAAAGCGTGGACCACTGTGGCCAGATCAGACTTCCCTTTTAATAATCTCTTTTATCTCGCCCGAGTTTTTAATTACTTTTAGTTTTTCTTTTAATCATTACAAGTAGCCTGCCCATCGTCATTGTGCTTATTGTAGTTTCATATTGTTATGTATTCACATGTTTTATGTAATTATGATGTTGTTGTTTATTGTTCGCATTTTTGGTTTGTGTCTTTGGTTTTACTTTATTGTATTTGTTGTCTGGGCTTGGCCTCATGTAAGCCGCTCTGAGTCCCTATCGGGGAGATGGTGATGGGGTATAAATAAAGATGATGATGATGATTATTATTATTATTTCTGCTGAAGTGGCTGAGGGGGGAAAGGAAGGGGACTGAGGATGCTAGGAATGGTGGGAGTTGAAGTCCAAAACACCTGGACGGAGGGCCCAAGTTTGCCCATGCCAGGGGCGGCTCGTCCATTACACAAAGTAAGCAGTCGCAGAACACTTTTTTTGCCAGGGGCGCAGAGGTGCCTCTGTAAATGCCCCTTGACCGCCCCTTGAGGAGCGCCCCCTCAGCTCACAACAGACCTAGCAGTCCGGGGGGAGCCTCGGCTTTCTTGCCTCTCTGCCGGGCAATCCTCTTCCTAAAGGGGCCTGGCCCGCTTCGGGTCCGGAGGCGTGTCTGAAGACCCCAGCATGCACATCAAAAGTCGCCTCTTCTCCTGAGTTTCTCTTCAGCCATTGGGACCGAGAGAGAGAGAGAGAGAGAGAGCCCCTCCGGCTGGAGGTATCTCCCACCTCCGCTCCCTCCTTTGTTTTTGCGCCTACCTTCAGGAAAGGTGGGCATCTCCACCTCTGTTTCTCTCTCTCTCTGTCTCTCGCCTCCGGACCCAAAGCGGGCCAGGCAAGGGAGCAAGTGCGGCAAGTGTAGTTACTGGGATGTATAGTTCACCTCGACTGCTCATTGGAGGGAAGGATACTAGAGACAAAGTTGAAGTACTTTGGCCACATCATGAGGAGACAGCAAAGCCTAGAGAAGACAATTATGTAGGGGAAAGTGGAAGGCAAAAGGAAGAGGGGCCGACCAAGGGCAAGATGGATGGATGGCATCCTTGAAGTGACTGGACTGACCTTGAAGGAGCTGGGGGTGGTGACGGCCGACAGGGAGCTCTGGCGTGGGCTGGTCCATGAGGTCATGAAGAGTCGGAGACGACTGAACGAATGAACAACAACATAGTTCACCTACAATCAAAGAGCATTCTGAACTCCACCAATGATGGAATTGAACCAAAAATGGCACAAAGAACTCCCACGATGAACGGAAAATATATATCAATGATTGGTTGCTTACCATTGAAAATCACCTAGGGCCGCCTCTGCCCATGCCTGATCCACATGGTCTGATTTGAACCGGATTATATAAGTCCACATTGCCATCAAATCCAGATAATCCGGATTATATATCCCAGCGTAGAAGGGGCCATAGGGACCCCAAGGGCCACCCACTCAAAGCCTTGGAGAACACCTGCCATTGCAACAATGCTATTATTTACAGCAATGGTGAGAGTAGCCTCAGAGGAAGAAGCCTTACAGAGCATCCAATGCAGATAGTTTAGGGTTTCAGTGCTAGTGGACCTCTTTGCAAAGCCATCTCCCCTTTGCCTGCTGGATGCATGCCTTGCTGAGCCAACAGCACAGACCCTCCCCATTTCCCCATCTCCAAGCTGACATCCTTGCAAAATGCTGGAGCTGGTGGGCAAGCCTGGCTTGGAAGGCGCGCACGCGCACAAGCGCGCTCCCGACCAGAGGCGCCTAAGTTGAGATCTCAACAAACAAGGGAAAAGGGACCGGATGCAAAGTTCTCTTTCTCCTCCAAAGATGGGGAAGCCCTCTCCTCCAGGGAATCCCAATGGCGCATCCTGCACTCATTCACTCACCCTTTCAGCTGGCTCTCCTTCTGGTCCGCTGAGCTGCCCTCCGTCCTCTCCTCGCCTTCCTCCTCTTCCTCCTCCTCCTCGGTTCTGACTCTCCACTCTCTAAACCCCGCCCACGAAGAGAGCCGGGATTGGGCCAGAGGCACGTCACTCAAGCGCCCCGAGTCGGGATTGGAAGGGAAGGGAGCAGGACCCCCTCCTCCTCTGGATTCCTCTTGGGGTCTCCAGGGGAGGGGCTTTGTGAGGCTGGGACACTGAGCATGAGAGGGTCTCTCTAGTTGAGGGACCCTAATTCAGAATGAATACTCCTTCTATATTGGAAAATCCATAACCTATTGCAAATAACTGCACCATAACCTTCTTGAAAAGGTAAAAATGATGTCACATCCGTTTGGTAAAGGTGAATCTCCATGAACACGTGGAGACCAACTTTTGAAAACCACTAGTCAAGAAAAGCAAGGCCTTGTTAGAAATCCTAGAGTTGGAAGAGACCTCATGGGCCATCCAGTCCAACCCCCTGGCTCGAAAGCAGTACCTGTGAAAAAGGTCTTGGAGTCCTTGTGGACAACAAGTTAAACATGAGCCAACAATGTGATGTGGCGGCAAAAAAGCCAATGGTATTTTGGCCTGCATCAATAGGAGCATAGTGTCTAGATCTAGGGAAGTCATGCTACCCCTCTATTCCTCCTTGGTTAAACCACACCTGGAATATTGTGTCCAATTCTGGGCACCACAATTGAAGAGAGATGTTGACAAGCTGGAATGTGGCAGGCCCGTAGCCAGGATTTTGATTCGAGGGGGGGAGGGGCTGAGTCTGAGTGAAAGAGGGTCTAGCCTAGCAAACCTTTTGTATCGTTACCCCAATACCCCCATGCATATGAGATATATTGAGCATGGTGATCAGATCATGATATGAATAAACATAACAGTTTAAATAACGTACCAGTAAGGCCTTTTCACGGACCACCATGAGAATTTCGGGGGGGGGGGCTGCAGTCCCCCAAGTCCCCCCCCCTTCCCGGCTACATGCCTGGGTCCAGGGAAATCATGCTATCCCTCTGTTTAAAAACTTTGAGGACCCCTGCTCTATTCCGCCTTGGTTAGACCACACCTGGAATATTGTGTCCACTTCTGGCACCACAAGTGAAGAGAGATGTTGACAAGCTGGAATGTGTCCAGAGGAGGGCGACTAAAATGATAAAGATCTGGAGAACAAGCTCTATGAGGAGCAGCTTAAAGAGCTGGGTGTGTTTAGCCTGAAGAAGAAAAGGCTGAGAGGAGACATGATAGCCATGTATAAATACGTGAGAGAAAGTCATAGGGAGGAAGGAGCAAGCTTGTTTTCGGCTGCCCTGGAGACTAGGACGCGGAACAATGGCTTCAAACTCCAAGAATGAAGATTCAATCTGAAGGTGATAGTATGATAGCTGGGTCCGGAAGCTCCGCACGTTATGCACATCCACAAGGTGGTTTGATTCGGGGGGGGGGGCTGAGTTTGATTCGGGGGGGGGGGGGCTGAGTCTGAGTGAAAGAGGGTCTACCCTAGCAAACCTTTTGTATCGTTACCCCAATACCCCCATGCGTATGAGATATATTAAGTATGGTGATCAGATCATGATATGAATAAACATAACAGTTTAAATCAGGGGTCCTCAAACTATGGCCCGGGGGCTGAATACGGCCCTCCAAGGTCATTTACCCGGCCCTTGATCAGGGTCAACCTAAGTCTGAACTGACTTGAAAGCACACAACAACAACAATCCTATCACATCAGCCAAAAGCAGGCCCATACTTCCCATTGAAATACTAATAAGTTTATATTTGTTAAAATTATTCCTCAATTTAATTATTGTATTGTTTTTAGGTGCTTTTTGCACTACAAAAAAGATATGGAATTCATTTATGTTTTTTTTCAAATTATAATCCGGCTCTCCAACAGTTTGAGGGACTGTGACCTGGCCCTCTGTTTAAAAACTTTGAGGACTCCTGCTCTATTCTGCCTTGGTTAGACCACGCCTGGAATATTGTGTCCAATTCTGGGCACCACAATTGAAGGGAGATATTGACAAGCTGAAATGTGTTCAGAGGAGGGTGACTAAAATGAACAAGGGTCTGGAGAACAAGCCCTATGAGGAGCAGCTTAAGGAGCTGGGCATGTTTAGCCTGAGGAAGAGAAGGCTGAGAGGAGACATGATAGCCATGTATAAATATGTGAGAGGAAGTCATAGGGAGGAGGGAGCAAGCTTCTTTTCTGCTGCCCTGGAGACTAGGACGCGGAACAATGGCTTCAAACTACAAGAAAGGAGATTTCATCTGAACATGAGGAAGAACTTCCTGACTGAGAGCCGTTCAGCAGTGGAACTCTCTGCCCTGGAGTGTGTTGGAGGATCCGTCTTTGGAAGCTTTTAAACAGAGGCTGGAAACCCTTGCTCTCTGAGGTTGAGGCAGAAGGACCCTAAGGCCCTGAGACACTCCTTGTTTGTCAGGTGGAGGCTGAAGGATTCTAGTGTTCCATAAAGTGGAGGGTTCCTCCAAACTGAGCTGGTGAGACCTCCCCCATTTGTAAGGCAGGGGGCCCTTCTGGCCTGGAAACTAGTCCAATGTGGGCTAGGCAAAACTACGGTTAGGTGGATCTGTAATTGGTTAAATGGACAAACCCAGAGGGTGCTCACCCATGCTTCCTCTTAATCCTGAAAAGAAGGGAGGTTCCATCTGAACATGAGGAAGAACTTCCTGACTGTGAGAGCTGTTTAGCAGTGGAACTCTCTGCCCCAGAGTGTGGTGGAGGCTCCTTCTTTGGAAGCTTTTAAACAGAGGCTGGATGGCCATCTGTCAGGGGTGCTTTGAATGCAATATTCCTGCTTCTTGGCAGGGGGTTGGACTGGATGGCCCATGACGTCTCTTCCAACTCTATGATTCTATGTAAGGTTAAGGATGAGGACCTGGTGGTCTGTAAGACTGAGGTGGAGAGATGCACAGTTTGTAAGGCAGGGGTGGGGTGGGGGGGTGTCATTCATCAATTCAATTCAATTCAATTCTATCTTCTACTGTATTATATAGTCAGTGTTTGTATGTGTGTATATATGTATGTGGGTGCATACATTTCTGAAAGACAATTAGATCCCACTTCCAGAGACCACTGCGACCCACAAAAACGATGGACCTCCATGACCCAATTTACATCCTGGTGAGGTTTGAGGGAGAATGGACCACAGATGATGGGATTTGCAATCCCTTCATCTGCTTCCAGAGACCATTGAGACTCCCACAAATGATGGACCTGGACCAAACTTGGCACACACCCTCCATTATCCACTTTACATCCTGGTCAGGTTTGGGGGAGAATGGGTGATGGATGATTGCAGTAACTTCACCCACTTTGGCTTCCACTTCCAGAGATCACTGCGACCCCCACGAATGATGGACCTGGACCATACTTGGCAAACAGACATGCCATGGCTCACTTTATATCCTGGTGAGTTTTGGGGAGGGTAGAGCACCGACTATGGGATTTGCAGCATCTTCCCCAACATCCAGAGACTACTGCTAACTCAGTTGGCAGTGGATTTACATCAATTTCTAATGGGTCCATTCATAACTTCCAATAACAAGCAATGCCTTTTTCAAATAATCCAGGCATCACCAGATACCCATCTATAAAACTGTAACCGAGAGATCCTGATAGTCTGTAAAGTGTTGGGATCCTTGTGGTCTAAATAGTTAAGATTGTGGTCTGTAAGGTGGAGGCTGAAGGCCCTCATCTGCAAAGTTGACATGGAGGAACACTTGCTGTTTGTCAGGTTGAGGCTGAAGTCACTACAGTCAAGAAGATCTTGGTCAGGCGCTACCATCGAGGCCCCACGGGCCACTCGAATCCTTGAGGACCTGAAGACTCAGACAAAGGAACCCCCATGGAGTGCTATTCCCACAATCTGATTCTGGGAGTCTCAATCCAAAAAGAAAAGTCACTTTCCCAAACTCTGTTGTTGGCTACCAAGAAGGTTGGTTGGGTTTTGGGACATTCATGCCTCTTCTACACTGCCATATAATCCTGTTCAAAGCAGATAACCAGGATTTCATTGAACATGGCCATATAGCCCGAAAAAACCCACAAGAACTGAGTGTATCCATCCACTTCAAAACAAAAGTTACAGAAGGGATGGAAATATAACCAAAAAGTGCAACAAGGAACTTGAGAAATGTTCCTTTTCCCCCCAAACATTGTAACACAGCATACATTTCACTTGCAAAACACGGCAAACAAGTAACAAGAATTAATTGCAGTGTTTTTAAACAGTATCTTTGCAAAGTACAGCTTCCATCATCTTCCAACTGACACTCATTCATGAAGAGAGCCATTCAAGGTCAGTTTAAGATCCTGCAGAATCCTGGAATTTGCAATTGAGGTTCATTTTTGGCCGGACCTGCACTGCCATATAATCTAGTTCAAATCAGATATTCTGGATTTTATATGGCAATTTAGATTTTTTTTTTTTTTTGTTGAGTCAGGAGTGACTTGAGGAACTGCAAGTCACTTCTGTTGTGAGAGAATTGGTCGTCTGCAAGGACACTGCCCAGGAGATGCCTGGATGTTTTGATATTTTGTGGGAGGCTTCTCTTATGTCCCCGCATGAGGAGCTGGAGCTGATAGAGGGAGCTCATCTGTGCTCTCCCCGGATTTGAACCTGCGACCTGTCAGTCTTCAGTCCTGCTGGCACAAGGGTTTAACCCACTTAGGCCTCATTTAAGCCAGTTCAAATCTGATCATCTGGAATCAGACACTGAATTATATGCCATTGTAGGCACCTTCCACACAGCTGTATAAAATCCACATTTAACTGGAGTATATGGCAGTGTGGACTCAGATAACCCAGTTCAAAGCAGATATTGTGGATTATCTGCCTTGATATTCTGCGTTTTATGGCTATGTGGAAGGGCCTATAGATCCAGCCCCAGAGTATCAGCTTTGAACTGCATTATATGAGTTTACACTTCCATATAATCCAGTTCAAAGTAGATAATTTGGATTTTATAAAGCAGAGCAGATAGTAGGGTCATTGTGGAAGAGATGGCGAAAAAGGCTGGATCTGCACCAGCATATAAAATCCAGATTGTCTTCCTTGATTGGATTATATGGCAGTGTAGATGGGGCCAGAGAGAACCAGCTGGAAAAGTGGGGTTAACTGAGACTTTCAGAGGGTTTGTGATGCCTCATGTCTGTATATACCACAGCAAAACCTTGAGAGGGATCAATTTTCCCTTTTGTGCCCATAATGGGAAATACAAGGCGCTGAGGTTTAGCTGCGTGTTTTCAGCATCCCCTCCCCTCTACAACTTCCTCCATTTGTTCAAGATTTCACCATTCTTTTGTAAATTGTTCCTTTCACTTCCTGTTTCTTCACCAAGATGGCTTATGCATTTATTTCATGTGAAAGGAACAGCCTTTCTAAGCCCCCATCTACACTGTCATATAATCCAGTTTCTGATGCCAGATTATCTGCTTTGAACTGGATTATATGGCAGTGTAGATCCAGCCTATGGCTTCTTCTACACTGCCATATGAAATCCAGATTATTGGGTTAAACCCTTGTGTTGGAAGGACTGAAGACCAACAGGTTGGAGGTTCAAATCCAAGGAGAATATGGATGAGCTCCCTTTGTCAGCTTCAGCTCCCCATGTGGGGACATGAGAAAAACCTCCTACAAGTATGGTAAAACATCAAAACAACTGGATGTCCCCTGGGCAACGTGTTTGCAGACAGCCAATTATCTCACACCAGAAGCGACTTGGAGTTTATCAAGTTGCTCCTGACACTGAAAAAATAAATCTGCTTTGAACTGGATCATATGGCAGCACAGACTCATATAATCCAGTTCAAATCATATAATGTGGATTATCCGCTTTGATAATCTGGATTATATGGCAGGGTAGAAGGGACCTAAATGACTTTTAAAAAGATATCCTAAATTATTCACCAACTGCACTGCAAGTACAGTGTACAGCCATTTATTATTATTATTATTTGCTACATAACAAGATTAGTACACAGCAAACAAGATCACCCTGCTGGTTGTTGTATTGGATCACACGGCGGACACTTCCCAAGTATCTAGGACTGTGTGATGTATCAGTGAATCATGTGTGATGTATCAGTGAATAATGCCTGTGGATACCAGTAAGGTGGCCTTCTGCAGCTGGCAGATGGTAATCTTGTCAGCACTGATTGAGTTTAAGTGCAGGCCCAGGTCTTTAGGCACTGCACCCAGTGTGCCGATCACCACTTGGACCACTGTCTTGTGCCAGAGTCTTTGCAGTTCAATCTTTAAATCCTCATATTGTGTCATCTTTTCCAGTTGCTTCTCTTCAATCCTGCTGTCACCTGGAATTGCAACATCGACATTCCATACTTTGTTTTTTAACACGACTGTGAGGTCAGGAGTACTATGCTCCAAAGCTCTGTCTGTCTGAATTCAGAAGTCCCAGAGTAGCTTGACATGTTCATTCTCTGTAACTTTTTCCGGCTTTTGATCCCACCAGTTCTTTGCTGCAGGCAGATGGTATTTGTGGCACAAGTTTCAATGAATCATCTGAGCAATGGTGTTGTGCCTCTGCTTGTAGACTGTCTGCGCGATCTTCTTATAGCAGCTGAGGATGTGATCTATTGTTTCATCGGCTTCCTTGCAGAGTCTACATTTGGTAGAGTCTACAATTGGGATCTGTTGTTGACTTTTCAATTCTGGCTTTGAGAGCATTGGTCCTAATGGTTTGTTCTTGGGCTGCAACGATCAGGCCCTCCTTTGTCTCCTTTTTCAAATTTGTGAGCCACAGCCATTTTTTTCTTTGTTAATTTGGCTCTCAATTTTTCCCAGGAACTGTCCATGGAGAGCCTTCTTTTGCCAGTTTTCTCTTCTGCTCTGGATTGTGTTTTAACGGTATTTACTCTTCATCTTTTGCACTTTAAGCAGTTTACTACTATTGACTTCCCTCAATGTTGGTTCTTGACTGCCACATTATCTGCCAGTGCATGTTTCTCTTTTTCTTCTGTTTGTTTCCCTTGCAGAAGCCCTCTCTCTGCCTCCTGATTTTCTGGGCAGGTAAAGTCTGTTGACATCACTATGCGGGTGTAATGAGTAGTGGATTGTCATCAGTTTTCTTGTTTTTCTGTCCAGATCATCCAACTCTGCTTGTGTCCAGTTCACAATCCCAGCAGTGTATCTAATGACGGGGATGGCCCAGGAGTTGAGAGCCTTAGTCGTATTTCCACCATTTAATTTGCTCTCCAAAACCTTTCTGACTCTTTGGATATATTATTTACTGACCATATTTTTCACATGCCCATGCTTGATAGTGTCCAACTGTAGTATGTCTTCCTTTCTGTTAAAATTGTCCACATGCTTGTGGATTTCAATGGCTTCTCTGTGTAGTCTGACATGGTGGTTGTGAGAGTGGTCTTTTTTAACAGAAAGGAAGAGACCATGAAAATGAACAAAATCTGGCTACCAGTATTAAAAAAACTCTAAAATTACAACAGCAAAACAGCAGAGAGGAAACAACCAGGTACATCTTAACACCTCTCAACAAAAGATTTCCCAGGCTCAGCCAGGCCTTCAAATGCTAATGAAGGTGGTCAGCTGAAACATTCACACCTAGCTCCAGCAGAGAAGAGCTCTTTGCCCCACCCCAGCCATTCCACAGATATATAAACCCATTGTCCTAATTCCAACAGACCTCACTACCTCTGAGGATGCTTGCCATAGATGCAGGCGAAACGTCAGGAGAAATGCCTCTAGAACATGGCCCTATAGCCTGAAAAAACCCACAAGAACCTATTGATACATATGCCCCACTGCAAACTACAACCCCATTATCCCATAGCATTGAGCCAGAGCAGTTCAAGTGACACCAAACTGCATTAATTCCGCAGTGCAGATGTGCCCTGGATGGGCAAGGAACTGCAAGCTGGATTAAAATGCAAAGCAAATTGGACTCAAAAAGGACTTCTCTTTCGAAATGCCACAGCCAGATGTGGGTTGGGTGATTCAAATCTCTCAAACCTCAATGTGAATGTTATTTGCAGCTAAAGTGTGACCTGCTTCCTTCCTGCTTAACAGTCGATAGGTGCAAACCATTTTTTAAAAATGCAAGCTTTTTTTTTCCTGCTCTGCTCTGAATGAATATCTTTTTCCGAAATGAATATCAAAGAAAGGTCCCCCTACAAAGGCAACCCACTTCATGCCAGCATATACAGTAAATGTTCTTATTTGAACTAGAATGAAGTCACTAAGGGGGCATCTACGCTGTGGAATGAATGTAGTTTGAAACCATGGCCCAATAAGGCCATCCAGTCCAGCCCCCTAAACCCTCCTGATAGATGGCCATTTCACCATAGAACTAGGGAATCATAGCACCATAGAGTTGGAAGGGATCCTAAAGGCCATTCGGTCCAACCTCCTTCTAGCAGGCAGGAAGACACAACCCAAGCCCTCCCAACAGATGGCCATCCAGTCATAGAACTATAGAATTATAGTCATATAACTATAGAATCAGACTAGTTCTCCATAGGGCTGGAGAACAAGCCCTATGAGGAGCAGCTTAAAGAGCTGGGCATTTTTAGCCTGAAGGAGAGAAGGCTGAGAGGAGACATGATAGCCATGTATAAATATGACCGCATCTCTGTGTATGAACCCACACGATCTCTTCGTTCATCTGGAGAGGCCCTACTCACGATCCCACCTGCATCGCAAGCGCGATTGGTGGGGACGAGGGATAGGGCTTTCTCGGTGGTGGCCCCTCGACGCTGGAACTCTCTCCCTAAGGACATCAGGCAGGCCCCATCACTGGCAATTTTTAGGAGGAGCTTGAAAACGAGGTTGTTCCTGTGTGCCTTCCCAGAATAAGGAAACTCCAAGCATTATGTCCCCAACGCACTTTATCAGAGATCCAGGATATCTGCATGCCCATCCCCCTCCAAACACTCCACCTGGTCACGCCCAGCACTTTTTAATTTTAATTATTACATTTGGCCCTGCCATAGATTTTAATTGCATCATGGTGTGTTGTTAATGTTATTGCCTTGCTTTTTGAGTTATTTTGCTGTATTCTTGCTGTTGTTTTTACTGTTGTATTTGGGCTCAGCCTCTTGTAAGCCACACCGAGTCCTTCAGGAGATGGTAGCAGGGTACAAATAAAGGATTGTTATTATTATTATTATTATTATTATTATTATATGCGAGAAGTCACAGGGAGGAGGGAGCAAGCTTGTTTTCTGCTGCCCTAGAGACTAGGACGCAATGGAACAATGGCTTCAAACTACAAGAAAGGAGATTCCATCTGAACATGAGGAAGAACTTCCTGACTGTGAGAGCTGTTCAGCAGTGGAACTCTCTGTCCCGGAGTGTGGTGGAGGCTCCTTCTTTGGAAGCTTTGAAACAGAGGCTGGATGGCCATCTGTTGGGGGTGTTTTGAATGCGATTTTCCTGCTTCTTGGCAGGGGGTTGGACTGGATGGCCCATGAGGTCTCTTCCAATCTTAATTCTATGAATTATAGCACCATAGTGTTGAAAGGGCTACTAAAGACCATCCAGTCCAACCCCCTTCTATCAGGCAGGAAGTCACAACCCAAGCCCTACTGACAGATGGCCATTCCACCATAGAACTGTGGAATCACAGCACCACAGAGTTGGAAGGGGTGATAAAGGCCATGACTTTTATAACCCAGGAACAAAAATTGTGTTACACAGCGTTACATTTCCTTCTTGTTGCTAATTCAATTTGTACCATTAACGGTTGCAGCAAACCCAAATCTGGCCATTGATCAATCAATTACATTTCCTTTGCCTTACGACTTCGACGCATAGTCTTGGACATTGTAGCAAACCCATGTAACATATATCCTTACTTATCCACATTATCTGCTTTGAACTGGATGATATGAGTCTACACTGCCATATAATCCAGTTCAAAGCAGATAATCTGGATTTTGTATAGCAGTGTAGAACGGGCCTCAGAAACCGTGCATGGCATTGCACCACCTGCTACCTGACACCCAAACCTCATGTGACACAGATCTGGAGTCTTTTGTGCAGCTGCTGAACACATGGCCACAGTTGCTGTGGTTTTGGGGAAGAGCAACTGCTGAGCAGCAACTGTCTTGGGAATGTAAAACCTAAGCAAAAGGTAATGGAGATGCCATGGATGCAGGGGATCAAATGGTGGCAGCTGATAGATAGCCTTTGCATTCGAAGCAACTGGTGCAAATGATTTTCTTGGGTTTGGATGTTAGGTTTGTGTCTTTTAATGTTTTTCGGCATGATAACTGTCATTCTCAACCTCGAGCCTTGAGGAGAGGCAGGTAACCAATAAATTACACTATGAAACACAATTTTTGTTCCTGGGTTATCAATGTCATTTCCAAACTGGCGCTATCATAACAAGTTTATTAAACTGCAAAAACTTTGTTTTGGTGGGACATCCTGCAGCACATTTTGCTCTAGTTTTTCAGTGAATATCTCATTGAGTCTCTACAATTCAATCTAGTTTGTGGCAGCCATAAAAACAACGTTTCTGGAGTAGAACAACTACTTTCAAAGTAAGGACCGCACAATTAAACAGGAAATAACACGTTCAAATCAGGAAAGGAACAGTTTTCAAATTTTGTTACATAGTGTTATCTTCATCACTAACAGCCAATAGAAATCATATTATTATTATTATTATTATTATTATTATTATTATTATTATTATTTGATACATAACAAGTCCCAGTGGTGATTGGCACACTGGGTGCAGTGCCTAAAGACCTTGTCCTGTACTTAAAAACAATTGACGCTGGCAAAATTACCATCTGCCAGCTGCAAAAGGCCACCCTACTCAGATCTGCATGCATTAGTCATCGATACATCACACAGTCCTAGACACTGGGGAAGTGTCCAACGTGTGACCAAATACAAAAATCACTATGCTGGTGATTGGCACACTGGGTGCAGTGCCAAAAGACCTTGGCCTGCACTTAAAAACAATCAATGCTGACAAAATTACCATCTGTCAGCTGCAAAAGGCCACCCTACTCGGGTCTGCACACATTAGTCATCGATACATCACACAGTCCTAGACACTGGGGAAGTGTCCAACGTGTGACCAAATACAAAAATCACTATGCTGGCTTACAGATGGTAATTTGCAGCTTACAGATGGTAATTTTGCCATCGTCGATTATTTTTAAATGCAGGACAAGGTCTTTAGGCACTGCACCCAGTGTGCCAATCACCACTGGGACTACCTTGACTGGCTTGTGCCAGAGTCTTTGCAGTTACGTCTAAATCCTATTATTATTATTATTATTATTATTATTATTATTATTTGAAACACAACAAGAAGACACTTTGCTGGCTGTTGAATTGGATCACACATCAGACACTTCCCAAGTGTCTAGGACTGTGTGATGTATCGGCGAATAATGCGTGCAGATCCCAGTAAGGTGGGCATCTGCAGCTAGCAGATGATAATTTTGTCAGCGCCGATTGCGTTTAAGTGCAGGCCATGATCTTTAGGCACTGCACCCAGTGTGCCGATCACCACTGGGACCACCTTGATTGGCTTGTGCCAGAATCTTTGCAGTTTGATCTTTAAATCCTCATATCATGTCTGCTTTTCTAGTTGTTTCTCTGCAATCCTGCTGTCACCTGGGATTGCGACATCAACAATCCTTTTTTAACACGATTGTGAGGTCAGGAGTATTATGCTCCAAAACTCTGTCTGTCTGAATTCAGAAGTCCCAAAGTAGCTTAACGTGTTCATTTTCTGTAACTTTTTCAGGCTTGTGATCCCACCAGTTCTTTGTCACAGGAAGATGGTATTTGTGGCACAGGTTCCAATGAATCATCCGAGCAACGGTGTTATGCCTCTGCTTGTAGTCTATCCGCACGATCTTCTTGCAGCAGCTGAGGATGTGATCTATTCATCTGTTTCCTTGCAGAGTCTACATTTGGGATCTGTCGTCAACTTTTCAATCCTGGCTTTGATGGCATTGGTTCTAATAGCTTGTTCTTGGGCTGCCAGAATCAGGCCCTCCGTCTCCTTTTTCAAAGTTTCATTTGTGAGCCACAGTCATTTATTATTATTATTATTTGCTACATAACAAGATTAGTACACAGCAAGCAAGATCACTATGCTGGCCAAGTGTCTAGGACTCTGTGATGTATCGATGACTAATGTGTGCAGACCCGAGTAGGGTGGCCTTTTGCAGCTGACAGATGGTAATTTTGTCAGCATTGATTGTTTTTAAGTGCAGGCCAAGGTCTTTTGGCACTGCACCCAGTGTGTCAATCACCACTGGGACTACCTTGACTTGTGCCAGAGTCTTTGCAGTTCTATCTTTAAATCCTATTATTATTATTATTATTATTATTATTATTATTATTATTATTTTACTGACACAAAAGCACAGTATGTCACAGCAAATCTATATGCTGGATTTCGTATCACAAAATCACAAGTCGAACACTTCCCAAATCATAGAATCATAGAGTTGGAAGAGACCTCATGGGCCATCCAGTCCAACCCCATTCTGCCAAGAAGCAGGAAAATTGCATTCAAAGCACCCCTGACAGATGGCCATCTAGCCTCTGTTTAAAAACCTCCAAAGAAGGAGCCTCCACCGCACTCTGGGGCAGAGAGTTCCACTGCTGAACGGCTCTCACAGTCAGGAAGTTCTTCCTCATGTTCAGATGGAGTCTTTCAAGCGTCTAGGACTATTATTATTATTATTATTATTATTATTATTATTATTATTATATCTCATTAAGCCCTGGGAATTGGTCCATGATGGATAAATGTAGCTTCTGGTAGCATGAGAGTGACTATAAAAATAGGCCTATCAAATGTTGTAGTCTATAGCCCAGGCATGGGCTGAGGGGGAAAAGGAAAGGGCTTGAGGCTGTAGGGAATTGTGGAAGTTGGAGTCCAAAACACGTGAAGGGCCAAATGCCTGCTATAGCCAATAGCCAGTTTGAATGGCATTATATGGTCAGTGTAGAACCAGCCTGAGAATCAGCTATTACCTCTTTTGAGCCACCAAAAAGAAATAATAAGCAATGTAAATATGAGTGAGTAATAAAGCCTCAGGCCACAAATGGAGCATCCTTGGCCCACTGCAGTCTACCTGCCAACCTCTTCACTGCCTTTATTTATTTTCAGATACTTCTCTTTGCAAACTAGCTGTGAATGAATGGTGGCTTTGCATTGGGTGACGGGTCTGATGTCTTTATGGCAGCTTTTTTGCTCCTTTTTCCGTATCGCAGCCTCCTTGAGAGCTTTGTCACTTCCCAGACTCAAACCAGGTGTGCATCACTTATTCATGATCTGCTCGGCTGGGCATCGCAAGGGGATAAATTACAACAAGAAAAAAGTGTCTGCTGTGCCAGGAAATGCTGGGAAATGCCAGACAAACGTCACTGCGGCCTCTCTCTTTGCAACTGGTGCTCAGAAACATACCGTTTAGGTCCCATTGACACTCCATTATATGATCAGAGCGGACTCATATAATGTGTCCGGTCCAGTTAAAGTGCACAATATAAGTCTACAGTGCATTGTATGAGTCTATACTGCATTATATTATCAATGTAGACTTATATAATGTGTCCAGTCCAGTTAAAGTGCGTGATCTGAATCTATACTGCATTATGTGCATTTACATTGCATGATATGGTTAGTGTAGACTCAGATAATGTGTCCAGTCCAGTTAGAGTGCATTATATGAGTCTACACTGCATTATATGAGTCTACACTGCATTATATGAGTCTATACTGCATTGTATGGTCAGTATGGACTCATATAACATGTCCAGTCCAGTTAAAGTGCATTAGATGAGTCTACACTGCATTATGTGGGTCTGTAGACTCATATAATGTGTCCACTCCAGTTAAAGTGCATGATATGAGATTACACTGTATTATATGGTCAGTGTAGACTCATATAATGTGTCCAGTCCAGTTAAAGTGCATTAGATGAGTCTACACTGCATTATACGAGTCTATGCTGCATTATAAGCCTCTATACTGCATTATATGATCAGTGTGGACTCATATAACATGTCCAGTGCAGTTAAAGTGCATTAGATGAGTCTACAATGCATTAGATGAGTCTACACTGCATTATATGGGTGTGTAGACTCATATAATGTGTCCACTCCTATTAAAGTGCATGACATGAGACTACACTGCATTATATGGTCAGTGTAGATTCATATAATGTGTCCAGTCCAGTTAAAGTGCATTAGATGAGTCTACACTGCATTATACGAGTCTACGCTGCATTATATGCATCTATACTGCATTATATGGTCAGTGTGGACTCATATAACATGTCCAGTGCAGTTAAAGTGCATTAGATGAGTCTACACTGCATTATATGGGTGTGTAGACTCATATAATGTGTCAACTCCTGTTAAAGTGCATGATATGAGACTACACTACATTTTATATGGTCAGTGTAGATGCATATAATGTGTCCATTCCAGTTAAAGTGCATAAGATGAGTCTACACTGCATTAGATGAGTCTACACTGCATTAGATGAGTCTACACTGCATTGTATACATCTACACTACATTATATGGGTATGTAGACTCATTTAACATGTCCAGTCCAGTCAAAGTGCATGATTAGAGTATACACTGCATTATATGAGTATGCACTGCATTATATGATAAGGTGGTTATTGATCATAATAAAGTGAACTTGACTGCATTATATGCATATATACTGCATTATATGGTTGGTGTAGTCATATAATGTGTCCAGTCCAGTTAAAATGCCTTATATGAGTCTACACTGCATTATATTATTGTACACTGCATTATATAGTCAGTGTAGACTCATATAATATGTTCACACCTGTTAAAGTGCATGTTCTGGATCTGTACTTTATTATATACATTTATCCTGCATTATATGGTCAGTGCAGACTCATATAATATGTCCACACCTGTTAAAGTGCATGTTCTGAATGTATACTGTATTATATACATCTATACTGCATTATATGGTCAGTGTAGACTCATATAATCTGTCCAGTCCAGTTAAAGTGCATAATATGAATCTACACTGCTTTATGTGAGTCTACACTGCATTGTATGGCAGTGTAGATGGGGCCTCAGTGGTCACTGTGCAAATCAACTGTGACTCATATGACAGCTGACTTTCTTGGCAACGATTCCATTGCTCAGTGGGAGTTATAGCTTTGGGGAGGTGCCAACGCATTCTGTTGCCTAAAGACCTTGCAAAACTACGACTCCTAGGATTCCCTAACATTGAGCCATGGCAGTTAAAGTGGTGTTGAACTACATTAATGCTACAATGTAGACTCAGGGCCACCAAGAACTGCATGTTTCTCTCTATGGGCCTATCTTTCCTTCATATCATAAGGCGTTCCTAGAGTAGTATCTGAGTTGCAAATTTAGCAAATGGTTAACTTCCATTAACCAATCAGTTATCTTTGCCAGATAAGAAGCGGAGTTAAAGCACGTGCTCAAACATAAAGAGGTCTGTCACTTATTTAAGGGAGAAACCCTAAATGCGGATTGAGAATATTGCCTAATTTGACTTCTTTTTTTTTTTGTCGTGTCAGGAGCGACTTGAGAAATTGCAAGTCACTCCTGGTGTGAGAGAACTGGCCATCTGCAAGGATGTTGCCCAGGAGACGCCCGGATGAATTGATGTTTTATCATCCTTGTGGGAGGCTTCTCTCATGTCCCCGCATGAGGAGCTGGAGCTGACGGAGGGAGCTCTCCCTGGATTTGAACCTGCGACCTGTTGGTCTTCAGTCCTGCTGGCACAAGGGTTTAACCCACTGCACCATCAAGGGCTCCTGAGAAGCTGAGAGAGTGCCCTGTGAAGGGTGCAATTCTTACATAAATAAGGAGATTTGCTCCCTCCAAAAGTGTATCTACACCGGAGAATTAAGGTGGTTTGACACTACTTTAGCTGCCACGGCAATAGAATCCTAGGAGTCCCAGTCTTGTAAGATCATTAGCCTTCTCTGCCAAAGAGGGCGGGTGCCTCGCCAAACTACAACTCCCAGGGTTACATATAGCCATGGCAGCTAAAGTGGTGTCAAACTTCACATATTCTCCAACCTAGATGCAAAAGCAAAATCACAAGCTGCATCTTATATTCTCTTCCGCCCTCAAGAAAAATGCACTTAAAAGGTGATGAAAGAGAAGCAAAGGGAACAAACGTGAAGGATGTGGTTTTTGCAAATGAGGTTGTTTTGCTATCAGAGGAAGGCATTGCAAAACAGCTAAAAAGGAGGGAGGGGGAGAAAAAGAAGATGCAATCAAGATGAGAGAGAAGGGACTTATGGGAGCACCATGCATTTCAGAGGGTTTTCTTAAGTAAGGATATTCAGGCAGGTTGGCCAGTTCCTTCCTCTGAAATAGGGCCTTCAGCACCTGAAAACCATGGATGGTCTCCCATCCAAGGACTGACCCTGCTTAGCTTCCAAGATCGGACAGTGTCTGATGCTCTTTGGGTTTTTAGACAAGCCAGTGTGTAAACTAACCCTTTGTCTTCATCCCTTCTTTCTCTTTCTTTCTTTCTTTCTTTCTTTCTTTCTTTCTTTCTTTTTCTCCTTCCTTTCTTCCCTCCTCTCATACATTTTTCCCTTTCCCTCCTTCCTTCCTTCTCCTTTCCTGTCTTTTCCTTCTTTTTCTCCTTCCTTTCTTCTTTCCCTCCCTCCTTTCTTCCCTTTTCCTTGCCTCTCCTCTCCTTTCTTTTCTTTTTTCTCCCTCCCTCCTTCTCCTCTTCCTTCTCCTTTCGTCCCAGTCCCCTCTCCTCTTTTCCTGTCCCTCCCTCCCTTTCTTGTCTTTTCCTTCCTTCCTTCCTTCCTTCCTTCCTTCCTTCCTTCCTTCCTTCCTTCCCTCCTCTCATACATTTTCCCCTTTCCCTCCTTCCTTCTCCCCTTTCTTGTCTTTTTCCTTCTTTTTCCCACCCTTCCTTCCTTCCTCTCATACATTTTCCCCTTTCCCTCCTTCCTTCCCTTTCCTTTCCTGTCTTTTCCTTCTTTTCCTCCTTCCTTCCCTCCCTCCTTTAGTCCCCTTAACTTGCCTCTACTCTTTCCTTTCCTTTCCTTTTTTCTTCTTCCTTCCTTCCTTCCTTCCTTCCTTCCTTCCTTCCTTCCTTTCCTTCCTCCTTTACTTTTCCTTTCCTGCCAGTCTCCTCCCCTCCTTTTCTGTTTTTTCCTTCTTTTTCTCCTTCCTTCCTTCCTCTCATACATTTCCCCCTTTCCCTCCTTCCTTCCCTCCCCTTTCCTTCTTTTTCTCCTTTTTTCTTTCACTCCCTCCTTTCTTCCCTTTTCCTTGCCTCTCCTTTCCTTTGTTTTCCTTTTTTCTCCCTCCCTCCTTCCTTCCTCCCTTTCTCCTCCTCCTTCTTTCCTTCTCCTTTCCTTTTCTCTCAGTTCCCTCCCCTCCTTTTCTGTCTTTTCCTTCTTTTTCTCCTTCCTTCCTTCATCTCATACATTTCCCCCTTTCCCTCCTTCCTTCCCTCCCCTTCCCTTCTTTTTCTCCTTCCTTCCTTCCCTCCCTCCCTCCTTTCTTCCCTTTTCCTTGCCTCTCCTCTCCTTTTTCCTTTTTTCTCCTTCCTTCCTTCCTTCCTTCCTTCCTTCCTCCCTCCCTTCCTCCTCCTCCTTTCCTTCTCCTTTCCTTTTGTCTCAGTTCCCTCCCCTCCTTTCCTGTCTTTATTTACTTTATTTATTTCTTTATTTTCCTTCTTTATTTACTTCCTTCCTTTCTTTCCTTCTCTCTCCCTTGCCTTTTTTCCCTTCTGTTTTTCATTCCTCCCACCCTCCCTTCCCCTCATATACATATCACATTTCTTTCCTAGCAACATCACAGAGGTCCACTTTACCTGGCAAGCAAACAGACAAACAAACACACTTTGCAAAAATCTAATGGATAGACTTCAGTGCGTGCAAAACTGAATGGAGCAGTTGTGCAAATGGGGCTGCATGACATTGCAATAGGCAGGCATCCATTGTTTGGTGCTGGAGTGACTGTTGTGCCAATGTGCAAAGGGCTCTGTTGCACGAGGGAGAGCTCACTGTATTGTCGAAGGCTTTCATGACCGGAATCACTGGGTTGTTGTAGGTTTTTTCGGGCTGTAGACCATGGCCGTACAGCCCGAAAAAACCTACAACAACCCGAAGAGCTCACTGTTTCACATTTGCACAAGTGCCCAGCATGCATCCAAAGTGTGCCTTTTCACCAGTGCATAGCTGCGCCATCTGTATTGTCACATCAATGGAGGACACCACTTAGGCGATCCCTCGTTGGACGAGTAAGATGGTCTTCCATTATGGATTTCCTTGTGGGTCCGTATGTGGCTGTGGAGCCCTATTCTTGCTCTGCATCTTCTTCCGCAGTGAGGGCATTGGTTTCCAGGTGGAAGGCGGTCCTGGCCGGGGTTGGCTTGATGCGCCTTCCTCCTGGCACGTTTCTCTCTTTCACCCTCCGCTCGTGCCTCAAATTCTGCAGCACTGCTGGTCACAGCTGCCCTCCAGCTGGAGCGCTCAAGGGCCAGGGCTTCCCAGTTCTCAGTGTCTATGCCAGAGTTTTTAAGGTTGGCTTTGAGCCCATTTTTAAATCTCTTTTCCTGTCCACCAACGTTTCGTTTTCCATTCTTAAGTTCGGAGTAGAGCAACTGCTTAGGGAGACGGTGGTCAGGCATCCGGACAACGTGGCCGGCCCAGCGGAGTTGATGTTGGAGGACCATTGCTTCAATGCTGGTGGTCTTTGCTTCTTCCAGCACACTGACGTTTGTCCGCTTGTCTTCCCAGGAGATTTGCAGGATTTTCCGGAGGCAGCGCTGGTGGAATCGTTCCAGGAGTTGCATGTGACGTCTGTAGACAGTCCACGTCTCACAGGCATAGAGCAGGGTTGGGAGGACAATAGCTTTATAGACAAGCACCTTGGTCTCCCTACGGATGTCCCGGTCCTCAAACACTCTCTGCTTCATTCTGGAAAATGCTGCACTTGCAGAGCTCAGGCGGTGTTGTATTTCGGCGTCGATGTTGACTTTGGTGGAGAGGTGGCTGCCAAGGTAGCGGAAATGATCAACATTTTCTAATGTTACACCATTAAGCTGTATCACTGGCATTAGAGAGGACACCATTCACCTCTGTAATATCTTCTCACCCTTCCCACTCCAGATTTTCCAGCTTTGCCCCACATTTGAAGGGCAGAGGATGCCATTCTTGAGATTGCAGACCTGAAATCTGAAAGGCAGCTTGTAGCCACCAAGGCCGAGTACAGGAAAGACGGTGTCAGAAAATAAAATAAAAGAGATAGCTTTGATAATGGCCCACTTGCTGTGTCTTCGGGCAACATCCCACAGTCTGACCTTCACTTCTGGGAAACTTTTGGGTTTTGTGAACAACAGAAAACGCTCTTAATGTCTTGCCTTAATGGGAAATGCCTGCTTTAGGGCAATGTTCCCATCTAGTCATTTTTGCAAGGCAGGAAAAAGGAAGTGCCCTGAGTCATGCCAACCGAAAAGTCCCTGATGGGTAACAACGGAACAATTAGCCATTTTCAAATTAAATTAGCAGGAGAGGAGCTCAGACCTCCAGGACTAAATGCCACAGATAAGATCAAGGAGATGAGCCACGGCATTTGATAACAATTCCCAATTGTTGTGTTCAGCGCTGGGGCCTTTAAGCCAAGCCTCCAGTATGGGAACAGCCAAATGTGAGAACTTCACATTTTAGTTCCATATTTTAACTTCCATGTTTCGCAGCTGCTTCCTCATTTCCTTTCCTTGGCCTTTTTTGGGCAACGTCTCTGCAATCATAAGACCCAAAAAAAGAAGAGGAAACAAAATGATAGAGAGGAGAAACATTATAAATAGTCATTCCTAGGAGGCGATTTTTGCCATTTGCAAAGCAAGCAGGTGATCTCTGGGCAATAGGAAACCATTGGCTGAAAACTCCAGTAAAATCTTCAATGAAGAATTAACGTAGCTTGTCACCACTTTCATGACTCAATGCTTGCTATACTACAACTCCCATAATCCAGTAGAATCATAGAATCATAGAGTTGGAAGAGACCTCATGGGCCATCCAGTCCAACCCCATTCTGCCAAGAAGCAGGAATATTGCATTCAAAGCACCCCTGGCAGATGGTCATCCAGCCTCTGTTTAAAAGCTTCCAGAGAAGGAGCCTCCACCACACTCCAAGGCAGAGAGTTCCACTGCTGAATGGCTCTCACAGTCAGCAAGTTCATTCACATGTCCAGATGGAATCTCCTTTCTTGTAGTTTGAAGCCTTTGTTCCGTGTCCTAGTCTCCAGGGAAGCAGAAAACAAGCTTGCTCCCTCCTCCCTGTGACTTCCTCTCAAATATTTATACATGGCTATCATATCTCCTCTCAGCATTCTCTTCTTCAGGCTAAACATGCCCAGCTCTTTAAGCCGCTCTTCATAGGGCTTGTTCTCCAAACCCTTGATCATTTTAGTCGCCCTCCTCTGGACACATTCCAGTTTGTCAATATCGTATCTGACTCTGGGTTGTGGTGCTCATTTCCATTTCTAAGCTGAAGAGCCGGCGTTGTCTGTAGATGCCTCCAAGGTCATCTGGCCAGCATGACTGCGTGGAGTGCCATTACCTTCCCACTGGAGCGGTACCTATTGATCTACCCACATTTGCATGTTTTTGAACTGCTAGGTTGGCAGAAGCTGAGGCTAACAGTGGGAGCTCACCTGCTCCCCAGATTCAAACCGCTGACCTTTTAGTCAGCAAGTTCAGCAGTGATTTAACCCACTGTGTCATCTGGGGCTCCTTATATTTGAGTAAATAGGGCATATTATTTTATCCATTAGTAGCCATCCCCTGCCACGCATTGCTGTGGCCCACATGGGGGTTCTATGTGGAAAGTTTGGCCCAATTCTAACGTTGGTGGGGTTCAGAATGCTCTGTAATTGTAGGTGAACTATAAATCCCAGCAACTACAACACCCAAATGTCAAGAATCTATTTTCCTCAAACTCCACCAGTGTCCACATTTGGGCATATTGAGTATTTCTGTAGAGTTTGGTCCAGATCCATCATTGTTTGAGTCCACAGTGATCTCTGGATGAACTATAACTCCAAAAGCAAAGGACACTGCCCACCAAACCCTTCCAGTTTTTTATGTTGGTCATGGGAGAACTGTGTGCCAAGTTTGGTTCAATTCCATCGTTGCTGGGGTTCAGAATGATCTTTGATTGTAGGTGAACTATAAATCCTAGCAACTACAACTCCCAAATGACAAAATCAATTTTTTTTTTTAGTGAAGGACCTACATTGGGTTGTTAGGTGTCTTGTGTCCAAATTTGGTGTCAATTCCCCCAGTGGTTTTTGAGTTCTGTTAATCCCCAAACGAACATTACATTTTTATTTATATAGATATATATTCCATGAATTTGGATTCGTATTGTATTGGCTTGAACCCTCAAACACTAATAGAATCAAGATTGCAAAGATCAAGAGGGCTTAAACCCAATTCCAGTTCTCTCCCTCTCACAGTATTTTATTTCTTGGGCCTTACTGGAACATTCCTATCCCATTCTTCCAAGGAAAAAAATAGTTTGCAGGGAGATCTGGATTTCTCCTTTTCCGCATGTGCCATTTCTCCCTTCTGATGCCATCTCTCTCATCTCAGAGAGTGCTCACTAATGCTTCCTCTTCATCTTGGAAAGAAGTGACGAGCGGAGTGCCGCAGGGTTCTGTCCTGGGCCCGGTCCTGTTCAACATCTTTATTAACGACTTAGATGAAGGGCTAGAAGGCATGATCATTAAGTTTGCAGACGACACCAAATTGGGAGGGATAGCCAATAGTCCAGAGGACAGGAGCAGAATTCAAAACGATCTTGACAGATTAGAGAGATGATTGGCCAAAACTAACAAAATGAAGTTCAACAGTGACAAATGCAAGATACTCCACTTTGGCAGAAAAAATGAAATGCAAAGATACAGAATGGGTGACGCCTGGCTCGAGAGCAGTACGTGTGAAAAAGATCTTGGAGTCCTCGTGGACAACAAGTTAAACATGAGCCAACAATGTGATGTGGTGGCAAAAAAAGCCAATGGGATTTTGGCCTGCATCAATAGGAGCATAGTGGCTAGATCTAAGGAAGTAATGCTACCCCTCTATTCTGCTTTGGTTAGACCACATCTGGAATATTGTGTCCAATTCTGGGCACCACAATTCAAGAGAGATATTGACAAGCTGGAATGTGTCCAGAAGAGGGCGACTAAAATGATCAAGGGTCTGGAGAACAAGCCCTATGAGGAGCGGCTTAGGGAACTGGGCATGTTTAGCCTGAAGAAGAGAAGGCTGAGAGGAGATATGATAGCCATGTATAAATATGTGAGAGGAAGCCACAGGGAGGAGGGAGCAAGCTTGTTTTCTGCTTCCTTGGAGACTAGGACACGGAACAATGGCTTCAAACTACAAGAGAGGAGATTCCATCTGAACATGAGGAAGAACTTCCTGACTGTGAGAGCCGTTCAGCAGTGGAACTCTCTGCCCCGGAGTGTGGTGGAGGCTCCTTCTTTGGAAGCTTTTAAGCAGAGGCTGGATGGCCATTTGTCAGGGGTGATTTGAATGCAATATTCCTGCTTCTTGGCAGGGGTTGGACTGGATGGCCCATGAGGTCTCTTCCAACTCTTTGATTCTATGATTCTATGATTCTATGATTCATACAGAATTATGATCTGCAAATGAAGGTTGTCTTTCTTTCTTTTTCTCACTCTTTCTTTCTCTTTCTCTCCTTCTTTCTCTCCAGCTCACTGTCTGAATCTGGGTTTGCATTCCTGCGGTTTCTCTCCTTCTCCGGCTCCAGGGCAAAGCCGGCTGCCTCCCTTTCCACCCGGCAGCAAAAGCCAGACAAAAGAATGGGATTTTTTCTTGCCTCCAACTTAAAGAAAGGCCTGCTCTTCCCTTGATAACTGCTTCAAAGCCTGCCGTCCCTTTTCCGTCAGGAAATTCCACTTGAAGTTGAAGTTGGAGACTCTTTTTCTTGGAGCGCAAGGGACGTGCAGGATCATATTCATTTCAGTTGAGACCCAAGATTTATTTATTTATCATGTCAGAAGCAGACCGAGGGTACAGTTGTAATATATAAAAACACAAAGTGTAAAAACATCACATTATACTAAATGTCCTTTGATCAGCCACTTGGAGTGCCTCTGGTGTTGCTATGAGATGGTCCTCCATTGTGCATGTGGCAGGGCTCAGGTTGAAGTCGATAGGAACTTTAGGAGGGTCCTCCCCAGGAGGAGGGACCTTGAGACCCCACCAAAGAGGGATCGCTACTTTGGCGAGCTAGAGAAGCCTGATTTCAGCAATTTTATTAAATTAAAATAATTCAAAATAAATCTCACCAAAGTTGAAGAAGTGGCACCGAGGTGTTTTTCATAGAATCATAGAATCAAAGAGTTGGAAGAGACCTCATGGGCCATCCAGTCCAACCCCCTGCCAAGAAGCAGGAATATTGCATTCAAATCACCCCTGACAGATGGCCATCCAGCCTCTGCTTAAAAGCTTCCAAAGAAGGAGCCTCCACCACACTCCGGGGCAGAGAGTTCCACTGCTGAACGGCTCTCACAGTCAGGAAGTTCTTCCTCATGTTCAGATGGAATCTCCTCTCTTGTAGTTTGAAGCCATTGCTCCGTGTCCTAGTCTCCAAGGAAGCAGAAAACAAGCTTTCTCCCTCCTCCCTGTGGCTTCCTCTCACATATTTATACATGGCTATCATATCTCCTCTCAGCCTTCTCTTCTTCAGGCTAAACATGCCCAGTTCCCTAAGCCGCTCCTCATAGGGCTTGTTCTCCAGACCCCTGATCATTTTAGTCGCCCTCCTCTGGACACAATCCAGCTTGTCAATATCTCTCTTGAATTGTGGTGCCCAGAATTGGACACAGTATTCCAGATGTGGTCTAACCAAAGCAGAATAGAGGGGTAGCATTACTTCCTTAGATCTAGACACTATGCTCCTATTGATGCAGGCCAAAATCCCACTGGCTTTTTCTGCCGCCACATCACATTGTTGGCTCATGTTTAACTTGTTGTCCACGAGGACTCCAAGATCTTTTTCACACGTACTGCTCTCGAGCCAGGCGTCCCCCATTCTGTATCTTTGCATTTCATTTTTTCTGCCAAAGTGGAGTCTCTTGCATTTGTCCCTGTTGAACTTCATTTTGTTAGTTTTGGCCCATCTCTCTAATCTGTCAAGATCGTTTTGAATCCTGCTCCTGTCCTCTGGACTATTGGCTATCCCTCCCAATTTGGTGTCGTCTGCAAACTTGATGATCCTGCCTTCTAGCCCTTCATCTAAGTCATTAATGAAGATCCTGAACAGGACCGGGCCCAGGACGGAACCCTGCGGCACTCCACTTGTCACTTCTTTCCAAGATGAAGAGGAAGCATTAGTGAGCACTCTCTGTGTTCGTCCACTTAACCAATTACAGATCCACCTCACCGTAGTTTTGCCTAGCCCACATTGGACTAGTTTCCTTGCCAGAAGGTCATGGGGGACCTTGTCGAAGGCCTTACTGAAATCCAGGTACGCTACATCCACGGCATTCCCCGCATCTACCCAGCTTGTAGCTCTATCGAAGAACGAGATCAGATTAGTCTGGCATGACTTGTTTTTGATAAATCCATGTTGACTATTAGTGATGACTGCATTTGTTTCTAAGTGTTTGCAGACCGCTTCCTTAACAATCTTTTCCAGATTGGAAAAGGATGCAATGTAGCAATCATTTGCCTACAGAGCATACCAGTACAGAGATCAGAGACATTTTTATAGGGTTTACAGGTTTAGAAGTTTCAAAATTCCCGCCCTCCGCCAGGCTCGCAGGTGATTGGCTGACGCGATAACAGCTGGGAGGAGGCTTGGCTGCCCACCCTGCGTCAGAACTAATCACAGAGCTCCTCCGCTGCGTGGGAACCAATGGGAGAGCTCCTACTGCCTCAGCGCCTTAGCGAATCAGGAGAAGGGAGGCGGGACGAGGAGGAAACAATGGCTGATGAATGGATTAATGGACTTCACGCCTTGGGGCCCGGAGCCTGAGAAATCCGATCTGCGACGGATGCCCAGCCTATTGTCTTTAAATGGATAAGCATTGATTACTTTATCCGAGTCTTCCTATCGCCATCAGATAGGACACAATGAAGAGACTGGGGTGAATGTTTGTTGTAGCAAGTTTTGAAAGGAGGAACAGTTTCAGGGGGAAAGACCTTTTGAGGGTCTTCCGCCCCTCAGGGTGATGTGATCAAAGGTGCCAAGCGAAACCTTTTCATTGAGCGGACCGGCTCAGAAGCTCAACTTGAGGTTTCCAATTCTATGTTTTCCATGCACGAGTTATCATGATAAGAATCCTTTGTGATTGCTAATTGTCCTTTTCAACAGCTGGCCGCTTCCTTGATGAGTTTCCCCCAAGAGGGAGGGGAGGGGGCGATGGGTTGGGTGCCAGGGCAAAAATAAGGAAAAATACATGGGGGAATTATAGGAATCCAAAGAAATTCAGATCAAGCATCCCTTCCCACCCCCTGCCTGCCAGAGAAATGGATTAAAATGATAATTTTATTAAAACATGTGTCCATAGTTCATACTGGGGAAGTTCAGACGTGAAAATGAGTTCTTTAGAGCCAAAAAGAAATTGAAGAAAGTTCAACAGTCACAAGAAGGTGCTTGATTATCTCCACTGAGGCAAGGAATGGATTCCTGGTCTTTGGTCCTTGGGAAACTATAACTCCCTCCAAGGACTGGGCCCCCAAGGCCCGGCTCTTCCCTGAAAGCCTCATGGGGTAGCCACACCGAGTCTCCAGGTCAGGGGCTTGGCAGAGGCGATGAAATGGCGAAACGCAGCAGCAACGGAGCCGGCTTTTTGACAATCAGCTGTTTCTTGTAAAATATATTCTTTAAACTCAAATGATTATTCCCCGGGCGTAGAAGCCCGAAATGCAAAAAGCGAGATAGCAGATAGTGTTAGAATTAAGCTAGGAAAAATATGCCATCAAAATGGAGGTGATCCGCCATCTCACGGATACAGGGACCCTTGGGGTTTCCATATCCGCAGTTTGGGGAGCGCAGATTCGGCCTCTCCAGAACGCCAGGAAGGCTGATCTGGCCGGGGTGGTAACCTCTAGATTGGACTACTGTAATGCGCTCTACGTGGGGCTGCCCTTAAAAACGGCTCGGAAATTTCAACTGGTCCAACGGGCGGCGGCCAGGATATTAACTGGAGGTCAGCTGTGACCAGCAGTGCTGCAAAATTTGAAGAGGCACGAATGGAGGGTGAAAGAGAGAAACGTGCTAAGAGGAAGGCGCATCAAGCCAACCCCAACCGGGACCACCTTTGTCTTCGAGGGCATCCCAGACCCCTGCCTTCAAGCTGGTCTGACCAGCAGCAGGGAGTTCCACAGTTCCTGGATGCCAAGTTGGGCCAAACTGATGAAATGTGCCCCAGCAGCAGCCTCAACCAGGGACTCTCTACAGTCGTGTGCTCTCTCCTTTCACTCCTTTGCTAGCCCCAACTATGTAACCAATCCCCAAATAACGATTAATCAAATTGTAACTTTTGAACTCTCCAGCTTGATACTTTGTGTCTCCTTCTTGCCTGAAACTATCAAAATGCACGAAACTCCCCAGGCCGTGGGAGACTGCAGGCCTTCCCGGAATGCCTCCCTGGCATTCCAGGGAGGCCGAATCTGCGCTCCCCCAAATCGCGGATATGGAAACCCCTCGGGCCCCTGTATCTGCAAATGGCGGATCGACTCCATTTTGATGGCATATTTTTCCTGGCTAAATTCTAACACTATCTGCTATCTTGCTTTTTGCATTTCGGGCTCCTATGCTCGGGGAATACCCTTTTGAATTTTAAGAATATAATTTTAAGGAAACAGCTGATTGTCAAAAGCCAAGCTTCTCTGCTGCCGCGCTGCCGCTGCCCTTGCCACTTCTTCGCCCCTGCCCTGGAGACTTGGTGCGGCTACCCCATGAGGCTTTCGGGGACCAGCCTGGCCATGGGGCCTCAGTCCTTGGAAGGAGTTGTAGTTTCCCAAGGACCGGCTCGATCTCTGCGCTGCAGGACTCCATCTTTTGGCTCAGTGGAAATCACCAGACTCTTTTTTGTGGCTTTGGACTTTCTGCCAAGTGTTTTGGACTCAAAAAGACTTGTTTCCCCCTATGAATTTCCCTTGGACGAACTATAGACTCATGTTTTCCTGAAATTATTACTTTAATCAATTTCTCTGGTGGGTGGAATAGGGAGGGGGTGTCTGATATGAATTTCTTGTGATTCCTATATTTCCCCATGTATTTTCCTCATATTTCTGACCTAGCCCTGAACCTTTTGCCCCTTCCTCTCTCCTTGGGAAAATTCAACAAGGAAGCTGCCCTGGCTTTGCAAAGGCAATCAGCAATCATAAAAGAACTTTTATCTTGAAACTTGTTGCATGGAAAATACAACAGAAAATTCCTTTTTGACATCAGAGTCAGGCCATCAAATTGGGGTTTCGCTTGGCAAACTTTTGCTCACATAACAATGGGTGCAAGACGACCCTCGAAAAGTCTCTTTCCCCCAACCCCGTTTTCTTCATTCAAAGCTCTCCATAATGGACATCCACTCCAGCCTCTCTGTTGTGCCATATCTGATTGCGACAGGAAAACTTGGATTAAGTAATCATCACTTATTGCAGACCCATCAAAGGACAATAGAATTAGTTTCTTTAGAAGGCCGATCCCCGGACTCAAGGAACCCCAGGACACTGAAATCTTATAATCCACTCATGAAAACATTGTTTCTTTTCATCCCACCTCCCTTCCTCCTGATTCGCTAGAGCGCCAAGGCGGTAGGAGCTTCCTGATAGGCTCCTGCGCAGAGGAGGAGCTCTGTGATTGGTTCTGGCACAGGGAAGGCAGCCGCGCCTCCTCCCAGGTGTTATCACATCAGCCAATCATTGTCGAGCTGGGAGGAAGGTGGGGAGCAGGAATTATTGAACTTCCAAGCCTGTATTTCCTATAAAAATGCCTCTGATTTCTGTAACCAATGCTCTGCTTCACACCTAGCTCCAACAGACAAGAGTCCTTTGTTCCACCCTGGTCATTCCACAGATATATAAACCCTTTTTCCTAGTTCCAACAGACTTTACTACCTCTGAGGATGCTCGCCATAGATGCAGGCAAAATGTCAGGAGAGAATGCCTCTAGACCATGGCCATATAGCCCAAAAAAAACCTACAACAACCCAGTGATTCTGACCATGAAAGCCTTCGACAATACATTAAGTATTACGTTTAATATCCCTGTTTAAATGTGGCGTTTGTGACCTACTTCTCATTTGCAAAATTGTGTAAAGAAGAAGGAGCCAATGTATTGTTAAATAAGGGTGAAATGGGAGCTGAAATTGCCTTTGGCTTCTCACCTAGATTTCCTTTTGTCCAAATTATTATTTTTGCAAATGGAAATGCATTTGGGGAAGTATTATTAGGTTCAACGCGCTCTACGTGGGGTTGCCCTTGAAGACTGACCGGAAGCTTCAGATGGTCCAGCGCTCGGCAGCCAGGTTGCTAACGGGAGCGGCACTCAGGGAGCACACCACTCCTCTGCTGAGCCAGCTCCACTGGCTGCCAATCCGCTACCGGGCACAATTCAAGGTGCTGGCTTTAGCCTATAAAGCCCTAAACGGTTCTGGCCCCGCTTACCTCTCCGAATGCATCTCCACCTATGAACCGACTAGAACATTAAGATCGTCTGGGGAGGCCCTGCTCTCGATCCTGCCTGCGTCACAGGCGCGCTTGGTGGGGACGAGAGACAGGGCCTTCTCAGTGGTGGCCCCTCGGCTATGGAATGCCTTGCCGGCAGACATCAGACAGGCACCTTCGTTGCTGACGTTTCGGAGAATGGTCAAGACCTGGCTTTACGAACAAGCGTTTGGCTAAGCAATGCAACTAATTAAGGAAGACGGTAAATGGAACATAGGAACGGCACAACGACTATGAGAACGGATCTGATTTCAACTGAGGCGTTATATATGTTGTTTGTTGATTTGTCCTGTCTGATTGTTAATTGTTGTGGATCAACGTCGTCGATCCTGTTGTTGCATTGTTGTGTTTTAATTGCACTGTAAACCGCATTGAGTCGCCTGTTAAGGGCTGAAAAATGCGGTATAAAAATGAAGCAAATAAATAAATAATAATAAATAATAATAATTCTCCAGAAATGTCTCCAGAGGTGGCACGATGGGAGACCAGATCTCGTTTGACTTGAGCTGCCTGGCTTTTTTAGATGATATAATCTGGAGAATTTGAAGATGGGGAAGATGATATCAGCCACAGCAGTCACATGAGAGGCAGGGTGACCATCCAAGGAGACAATGGCTCCTTGTATTTGAGAGGATTGTTCAATCCAATGCTGCTAGACAAATGGGAAGTCAACTGCGTCCTTGGAGAGAGAAGATGGCTGTTAAAAATAACCACAGATGATTTAATAAGGAATGGGAGGGGGGTTGAGATGTCTGCCCAGAATCACATGAATGGAAATTGTTCTTAGATCCTGGTCACATGGAGGAAGAAAGCACCATCCTTTTCAGAAGATGATGGTGGAGAGATGGAGTGTCATCAACAGATCAACAGACATCTGTCTTCCTATCAGAGATAAGGAAGAGATCGGACATCGATAGGAAGTGAAGAGATGGATGTTACCAGAAAGTGGAGACATGGGACATCATCAGAATTGGAGATACGGATCATTGGAAGGGGGAGAGATGGGATAATATCAGTACATACTTATCCAAATAACAGAAATGATAAGGAGATAGGATGACACCAGAAGGTAGGGAGATGGTGACATTGAGCAAGAATTTAGGGGTCTGTTGGGGTTCAGCCTGTGTGTGAACTTGAACCTGACTCTCTGATTGTATTTCCTGATGCCCATGTAGATATCAATGTGAATTCTGAGGCCAATTTAGATGATGATGGTTTGAGTAGTGAAAATCCTACAGCCTTGGAAAGCGAAAGTCAAGATTCCCATGAGAACATACATTCCGAGCCGAGTTGAGACGGTTCACTCCCTTTTCCTCCCAGTCTTAGCTCTCCAGAGAATCAGACACCTAGCCTGCCTAATGAGGATAGGCGGGGGCAGATTTGGCAGAGTTGGGGAGAAGCACAATGTTTACGCAGGTCAGCCAGATTGAAAGAAATCCAAACAAAATCTTCAGCCGTGTCTCGCAATAGATTTCTTGGCCTTAAATATGCCTGGCCTGAATACAGCTTCAGACCAGGCATCGTTCCAGATTCATGTGCCAGCATTTGCAGGTCTCCTGATTCAAGTGGCCTTGTTCCTCGGAGGTTTTCTAGTTGTGCTAAGTACGGTTAGCGGATTGCTAACAGGTTCCAGGATTCAACAGTTTTGCTGTGGGTTTCATGATCTTGTTTATGGACATTTCTTGTTGCTGATTTTTACTGTGACTTGTTACCTTTGCATTTTTCCTCTATTTTGTATTCATCTTTCATCAATAAAAAAGGATTGTTTTTCCTGAAGCCAAGTGTGGTGGATTGTTGTCTCAAGGTCCAGTTTCCTGCTCTGGGTTGCAACAGGGTCTTTGCCAGGAGGCAGAGACCAGTCAAACCTACCAAAGAGAGTCTGTTTCAGCCCTAGCAAGAAAAAGGAGCACCCAAAAGAGTCTTCCCTGATTTTTCCAATAAAAGTCTCACCAAGTTGAAGAAAATGCCACCAAGTTGTTTATTTCGTCCCAGCTGGTACGGATGTCAAGCTGCAATCCCTTGCCAAAAACTGACATGTTTTGCAAGGCAGAACAGTACATTTTTATAGGAATACAGGTCTGTCAAATTTGAATTTCCCGCTCCCACCCCTCTTGCTGGCTTTGAGCTGATTGGATGGTGTCATCAGCTGGAGGAGAGGCATAGCCGGCTTAGGCGTGCCTCAGCCAATCAGCAAGCCAGGGGTTAATAGAGCAAAATAGTTTAAGAGAAGAATGGCACCAGTTTGGGAGCGATCCGTTGACCCACGGATACGGGGCCCCAATGCGTTTCCATATCCGCGGTTAAGAGGAATGCAGTTTCGGCCTCCCCGAGATGATAATGGTGATGGTGATGATGATGATGATGATGATAATAATAATAATAATAATCTTCATTTATAACCCGCCACCAGCTCCCCAGAGGGGACTCGGGAGGGCTAACATGGAGCCAAGCCCAAAATAATGCAACATAATTAAACACAAAGTAACAAAAAATACATCATAACAAAATATGAAATAACAAATAAAGAGATGGGACATCATCAGGAGACACCTAACCAAACGTCAAAGATGGAAAAAGGAGATATCACCAGAAGAAATGGAGATGGAAGGCCATCCAAATATCAAAGATGATGGAGAGATGATATATCACCAGAAGGTGTGAAGATGGAACACCACCAGGAGATATCCATCCAGATATCAGAGATGGTGGAGACATGAGACATAATTGGGAGACATCCTTACAAATATCACAAATAGAGAGATGTGATATCACTAGAAGACGAGATGGAACATCATCAGGAGACACCTAACCAAACATCAGAGATGGAGAAAGGAGATATCACCAGAAGAAGTAGAGATGGAAGGCCATCCAAATATCAGAGATGGTGGAGAAATGATATATCACCAGAAGGTGTGGAGATGGAACACTATCAGGAGACATCCATCCAAATATCAGAAATGGTGGCTGCCACCAAAAGTTGGGGAGATGGGACATTGTCAGAGATGATGGAAACATATGACACCATTGGGAGATATTTATCGAAATATAAGAGAGGGTAGATGTCTTCAGGAGATATTTGTCCAGGAGTTTTTAGGAAGGTTAATGACTTCCACGGAAAGCCTCATAAGATGCTTCCTGGTTTTTGCTTCCTCAAATTACAGTGAAGCGGAAGTGAGACGAAAATATGAGAGATCTGGAAGTGAGAGACAATGTAATTAGTTTAGTGCTTTTTTTTATGGGTGAGGAGTCTATGTCAGTGGTTCTCAACCTTCCTAATGCCGCAACCCCTTAACACAGTTCCTCATGTTATGGTGACCCCCAACCATAAAATTATTTTTGTTGCTATTTTATAACTGTAATCTTGCTACTGATATGCAGGAGGTAGTTTCATTAACTGGACCAAATTTGGCACAAATACCCAATACGCCCAAATTTGAATACTGGTAGGGTTGGGAGGGGGATTGATTTTGTCACTTGGGAGTTATAGTTGCTGGGATTTATAGTTCACCTAACATCAAAGAGCATTCTGAACTCCACCAATGATGGAACTGAACCAAAATTGGCACACAGAACTCCCATGACCAACAGAAAACACTGGAAGAGTTTGGTGGGCAGTGACTTAGAGTTTTGGAGTTGTAGTTCACTTGCAACCTGAAAGCACTATGGACTCAAACAATGATGGATCTGGACCAAACTTGGCATGAATACTCAATATGCCCAAATGTGGAGTTTGGGGAAAATAGAACATGACATTTGGGAATTGTAGTTGCTTGGATTTATAGTTCACCAGAATCAAAGTGAATTCTGAACCTCACCAACGATAGAATTGAGCCAAACTTCCCACACAGAACTCCCATGACCAACAGAAGATACTGTGTTTTCTGATTGTCTTTGGTGACCCCTCTGACACCCCCTCGTGACTACCCCAGGGAGAAACACTGATCTATGGGATAATGGGTGTTCTGCTCCTGCAAGTATTGAGTCATGGCTGTACAAGTGATGTCAAACTGCTTCCATTCAACAGTGCAGAGGCACCCTTAATCTTAGAATCATAAAATTATAGAATAATAGAGTTGGAAGAGACCACATGGGCCATCTAGTCCAACCCCCTGCCATGTAGGAAAAGCACATTCAAAGTACCCTTGACAGACGGCCATCCAGCCTCTGTTTAAAAGCTTCCAAGGAAGGAGCTTCACCAGACTCTGAGGCAGAGAGTTCTGCTGCTGAATAGCTCTTACAGTTAAGTTCTTCCTAATGACGCAGGTTCGCAGCTTGGGAGTGATCCTGGATTCATCACTGAGCCTGGGAGCCCAGGTTTCGGCTGTGGCCAGGGGAGCTTTTGCACAGTTAAAACTTGTGCGCCAGCTGCGCCCGTACCTTGGGAAGTCTGATCTGGCCATGGTGGTCCAAGCTCTCGTTACATCCTGAATAGACTACTACAACGCGCTCTACGTGGGGCTGCCTTTGAAGACGGTTCGGAAACTTCAGCTAGTCCAATGGGCTGCAACCAGATTACAAACAAATAAATAAATAATAAATCTGGCCACCAGTATTAAAAAACTCTAAAATTACAACAGCAAAACAACACAGAGCAGAGGCAGCCCTAGGTAATTTTCAACGGTAAACAAGCAGTATTTTGGTGCCCCCCCCCCCCCCAACCAATCACTGATATATATTTTCTGTTCGTCGTGGGAGTTCTGTGTGCCATATTTGGTTCAATTCCATCATTGGTGGAGTTCAAAATGCTCTTTGATTGTAGGTGAACTATACATCCCAGTAACTACAACTCGCATATGTCAAGGTCTATTTCCCCCCAAGAGCGCCTTAAAAGCACCCCTGGGCAAAATCAACTATACTGCAAATGCTTACTTTGTGCAATGGGTTGAGCTGCCCCTGACAGAGAGGAAACAAGCAAGGACATCTAATCACCTCTCAGCAAAAGATTGCCCCAGGCACCAACAAGCCACACCACACCACACAACTGCCAGGCCATCAAATGCTAATTAAGGTGGTCAGCTGAAACATTCACACCTAGCTCCAACAGACAAAAGTTCTTTGTCCCACCCTGTTCATTCTAAAGATATATAAACCCATTTTCCAATTCCAACAGACCTCACTACCTCTGAGGATACTTGCCATAGATGCAGGCGAGAGTGCCTCTAGAACAGTGTTTCTCAACCTGGGGTTCGGGACCCCTGGGGGGGTCGCAAGGGGGTATCAGAGGGGTCGCCAAAGACCATCAGAAAACACAGTATTTTCTAATGGTCATGGGGGTTCTGTGTAGGAAGTTTAGCCCAATTCTCTCATTGTTGGAGTTCAGAATGCTCTTTGATTGTAGGTGAACTATAAATCCCAGCAACTACAACTCCCAAATGTCAAGGTCTATTTTCTCTAACCTCCTCCAGTATTCACATTTGGGCATGTTGAGTATTCATGCCAAGTTTGGTCCAGATCCATCATTGTTTGAGTCCACAGTGCTCTTTGGACAAAGGTGAACTACAACTCCAAAACTCAAGGTCAATGCCTATCAAATCCTTCCAGTATTTACTGTTGGTCATAGGAGTTCTGTGTGCTAAGACTGGTTCAATTCAGTCATTGGTGGAGTTCAGAATGTTCTTTGATTGTATGTGAACTATGAATCTCAGCAACTACAATTCCCAAATGACAGCATCAATCTCCCCTTCAATCCCACTAGAATTCAAATTTGGGCATATCAGGCATTTGTGCCAAATTTGGTCCAGTAAATGAAAATACATCCTGCATATCAGATACTTACGTGATGATTCACAACAGCAGCAAAATTGCAGTTGTGAAGTCACAACAAAAATGTTATGGTTGGGGGTCACCACAACATGAGAACTGTATTAAGGGGTCACGGCATTAGGGAGGTTGAGAACCACTGCTCTAGAACATGGCCATATAGCCTGGAAAAACCTACAACAGCCCAAATAAATAATGTTCAGGTTGAATCTCTTTTCCTGTAATTTGAACTCATTGCTTCAAAGTCCTAGTTTCCAGGGCAGCAGAAAACAAGATTGCATCTGATGAAACAGATTAGACCTGAGGAAATGCTTCATTGCCTGTTTCAACATGCCATAGTCCTCTCCTCTCCCCTCCTTTCTCCTAAAAGTTCCCAACAATAGCCAAAAGTCCTTGAAAAAAGAGGCAAAAGAGCTGGACGGACATTGCAAACTGTCCCAAAAACGTACTCTCTTGTTCTCCACGAATCAATACGATGCAAACCATGCAGAACTAAATGCACCTAATAATGATTTTGAAAAAGCTGCGGTGGAGCAATCCTCCTTCGGTTTGAAACTGTGGCATTTGTCATATCCTCCCTTCTCGGGCAGGTTGAATTGCTACAGAGGCCGCTGCGTTGCTTCAGCAAGTCTCACTTCTGGACTGGTTTGTACACTAAACTCTTAAGAGAACCAAAGGGAATATGCATTCTTCTTTAGAAGGGCTTCATTCCCAATTCCCCATTTTGCTTTCAACCTGGAGTAGCAACACGGCAGGCAAAGCCTTCCCTACAATTGAGCTGCCAGGAAAATGCAGCGTTCCTTTAAGACACCCCAGATAGGAACGAAGCACAGGAAACCTTGCAAAACGTTGATGCAAAAGAGAAGATAGCACTCTTGTCGTTTGAGATCAGCATTTGCACAGAAGTAGGACAAATGTCAAAGTGGTGGTTTGTTGAAAAAGCACCGAAAGAAAGATCTGGGAGCTTCTAGAACCCAATGAAATCTCTCCAGATCGGGCAACTTCCACCCAAAAGGCCAACTCAGCATCTGGAAAGGCAGCTGGGCTGTGGCCAAAGAAAATGTCAGAAAATAGCAAAAGTAAAATGTCTGAGTCAGGGCTAAAATGTATTTTTCTTCGCCCAGTGTGTCTAACTTTGGACTTTTCGCCTACACTTGCTATTCTGGGCCACGAAAGAAGTGCCGAATGCCTTCCTTTACTTAGATTATGATATAAACCTGGCATTTGAGCTTTTCATGTCAACTTTGACCCCTTCAACGCTGCCATGTAATTCAGTTCAAAACAACTAATCTGGATTTTATATCCTCATGAAGTCGAACATGACCCCCACCCCCAATAAAAGATAGTAACAGGGGCGGTTCGTCCATTATGCGAAGTAAGCGGTCGCAGAACACTTTTTTTTTGCCAGGGGCGCAGAGGCACCTCTGTAAATGCCCCTTGACCACCACTTGAGGATCACCCCCTCAGCTCACAACAGCCCTAGCAGTCCGGGGGGGGGGGGGAGCCTCGGCTTTCTTGCCTCTCTGCCGGGCAATCCTCTTCCCAAACGAACCGGGCTCTTGAGCCTCGCCTAGCCCCTCTCGTTCCTGCTTCACCCGGCCACCGGGTGCTGGCGCTCAATCGTTCTCCACGTTCGATCCCTTCCCCATGACCGACTCCCTTTTCCAATCCCCCGGCACTCTACCCGCCTCCTCTCCTCTCCCCAATCCGCGGGTGGGCCAAGGGGTGGAGCTGCCGCGCCTGGCCCGCTTCGGGTCCGAAGATGTGTCTGAAGACCCCAGCATGCGCACCAAAAGTCGCTTCTTCTCCTGACTTTCTCTTCAGCCATTGGGACCAAGAGAGAGAGAGAGAGAGACCCTCCGGCTGGAGGTATCTCCCACCTCCGCTCCCTCTTTTGTTTTTGTGCCTACCTTCAGGAAAGGTGGGCATCTCCACCTCTCTCTCTCTCTCTCTCTCTCTCTCTCTTGGTCCCAATGGCTGAGGAGAAAGTCAGGAGAAGAGGTGACTTTTGGTGCACACACCTGGGTCTTCAGGCACGCCTCCAGACCCAAAGCGGGCCAGGCAAGGAAGCAAGTGTGGCAAGTGTAGTTACTGGGATGTATAGTTCACCTACAATCAAAGAGCATTCTGAACTCCACCAATGATGGAATTGAACCAAATATGGCACACAGAACTCCCACGATGAACCGATAATATATATCAATGATTGGTTGGGGGGGGGGGCAAAATATTATTTGCTTACCATTGAAAATTACCTAGGGCCGCCTCTGGATAGTAACTTATAGTTTTGCTAAGGACAAGGACACCTGACTAGATAATAAGGGTTAAGCCTTGGTCAATTTGCCAAGACAGTAACAACAAGAAGGACCCTTCCCTTGTTAAATAGTGTGTATCATTTAATCAAGGTTTTTATGCCCTATTTTCACATATTTATAGCAGAAGGTAACAGATGTATTACTGAGAAACCACCTCCCTTTACACTTATATACTCTCTTGAACTTCTATGTGACTTTTTTCCCTTCTGAAGGACTCCGTATCCACGAGTCAATGGATTGTTTCCAAACCGGTGCCATTCTTCTCCTAGACTAATTTCAAGACTAATGGCTATCTCGCTTTTGCTCTATTAACCCCTCCACCCTGGGAATAACTTTTTTGCACCATAAAACTCAACATGGGGCACCACAACATTGCTGCTGCTGTCTTGTCGATGCCAAAGAGCCTGTTGACCTGGGGAACCTGCAGTCAGCCCTTGGGACCCCCGGATAACAGACAAGCTATCCTGGCCCCTTGCCGAGATGGGATCTATAGTTTTCTCCACTCCCAGATATGGATTCCAACCTCCAGTGCTTCAATGACTCCTAAAGGAACCCAATGGACTCTCCTTTTGCCCTCATGGAGTCTGCAAACTTTTATTGGAGTTTGGCCAACTTTTGAACTTTTAAAACTTTTTAGAACCCCCCCCCCCCAAACCTCATGAATTTCCACTATGATGTTTAGACTTTCAATGGACTTTTGGTAGGTGGGATGGGTTGGTATGATTTCTTTCCCCCTCTTTAGGAATGTATGTCTTATGAACCCATATATGTATCTGTATAAAATATGAAATGCCACCTCTTTGTGACCCCAGCACATCAAAATCTCAGGAAAATCTTTTCATTTCCTGGGATAGATATTCCCCTGACTGAAAGGACTCAACAGAAACTTCTTGCATGGACAAAACAATAGGTTCACTTTCAGGCTTCGGAGTATGGCCACCTGAATGATGATCTAGAAATTACTAAAAAAAAATTGCACTGGAGGACCTAGACATTCTTAGAGAGAATTTTGCCATCAAATGCATGGACAATCAAATCTGCAGATGCCAAACCTGCAATTGCAGAGGGCCGGCTGTAACTCCAAACCCTGGGCTCAACCCATTCATTCCCAGACTGTACTTCTTTGGCATCCGCTTGCTATTCTTTCCTTCTGGGTGAGTTGGCACTTTCTAAAAATAAAGGCAAAAAGAGTCAGAAACAGAGGGAAGGCCATAGCTGCCCACAACTTTTATATATAAACTTGCTTGGGTACCCAGCATTGCCCGGGTTGTTTGAAAAAGTCAATTTTAAATTGTACCAAATGCATAAGGTTGTAAGTGAACTACAACTCCCACCATCCAGGTTAAACCTGAGAAACTCCAACAGTACTCAAAGTTTGTTATGTTGGGCAAGTTTGCTCTAGATGCCTTATTGGTGGGGTTCAGTGTTCTCTCTGGCTGCAGGGTAAACTACAACTTCCACTATGGTGAGCCAGTCCCCTCAAACCCCTCCAGTAAGTTGAGTTAGTCATAGGGGTGTCTGTGTGCCAAGTTTGGTCCAGGTCTATCATTGGTGGAGATCACATTTTCCCTGGTTGTGGGTGAAGTACAACTCCCAGAAAGGAAAGTCAATCCCCTGCCCCAGTAATCACATTTCGGAATATCAGGTATGTGTGCCAAGTTTGGTCCAGATCCATCGGTGTTTGGACTCACAGTGCTCTCTGAATGTAGGTGAACTACAATTCCCTCAAATCAAGGTGAATTTTCCCCAAAGACCTCCAGTATTTTTTTAACAACAAACCTACAGAACCTCTCTTGTTTGTAACTTGGGGATTGCCTGTAAACGGAGGGCATGACCCATGCCTTGCCATGCAAACGGCAGGAAATATCCGAAGCAAAGCCTTGAACCAGAAGCCGGCATTTGGGATATGCATCAAGTGAGACATCTCCTGTCGAATATGATTAAACCTCTTGGATTGAATGCCGTCAGATCGGATGTGGGAGGTGCAGAAAAGATCTGGTTATTTTATCTGAAAGACTTCTTTAAAGTATATTTTGTGTTTTGAAAAGTTTGCTCTCTCAGGTAGAGAGATGGATGGATGGATGGATGGATGGATGGATGGATGGAGATATTATAGCTAAATAGAGACAGAGATAGGTGATTGATAGATGGAAAGAGACAGATAATAGATGCAGATAGGTAGATAGATAGATTGAGATAGATTGGCAGAATAAACATGTGTCCAATTCTGGGCACCACAATTGAAGAGAGATATTGACAAGCTGGAATGTGTCCAGAGGAGGGCGACTAAAATGATCAAGGGTCTGGAGAACAAGCCCTATGAGGAGCGTCTTAAAGAGCTGGGCATGTTTAGCCTGAAGAAGAGAAGGCTGAGAGGAGACATGATAGCCATGTATAAATATGTGAGAGGAAGTCACAGGGAGGAGGAAGCAAGCTTGTTTTCTGCTTCCCTGGAGACTAGGACGCGGAACAATGGCTTCAAACTACAAGGAGATTCCATCTGAACATGAGGAAGAACTTCCTGACTGTGAGAGCTGTTCAGCAGTGGAACTCTCTGCCTCGGAGTGTGGTGGAGGGTCATTCTTTGGAAGCTTCTAAACAGAGGCTGGATGGCCATCTGTCAGGGATGCTTTGAATGCAATATTCCTGTTTCTTGGCAGGCGGTTGGACTGGATGGCTCATAAGGTCTCTTCCAACTCTATGATTCTATGATTCTATATCCCAGCATTCTATGATTAACAACAACACTTGGAACTAATGTGAATGTGTGCTGTGTTGTTATTATAATACTAATAAATCTGCAAATATATATACTGACTTCTTCTGAAATTGACTATAGATGCACACTGGAAGACTAAGGCTCCTTCTACACTGACATAAAATCCAGATTATCTGCTTTTAACTGGATTATATGGCAGTGTAGACTCATATTATCCAATTTAAAGCAGATAATGTGGATTATCTGATCTGATAATCTGGATTATATGGCAGTATAGAAGGAAAGCCATGGAAAATTAATGGGATTGTCATAATTCAACAGGCAACTTGAAGGCCCACAGATGCACACGAAAGTAACTTTTGTAATATATTATGGAACGCATCTAGAAATGTAGACCTGATGCTATACTGTGCTCCAAATGAGCTATTAGCTAAATGAATTTTCCTATTGCCAAGAAAGTCCTTTTAATGTTGTCACTGAGAACTCCTGGGGAAATAAAATGGCTCACTCTGCAAAAGGTCAGGAATTTTTTTTTATTAAAAGATAGTAAATGCCAACATTTTAGCATCTATAGCCATATCTAAACATAAGAAACTTCAAGATGGAGCCAGCAGAGAGTCATTCCCAGCCCGTGCTGCATTTACTCTCCATTTCTCCCAGCCACAATGGCCCTGAAATATTTTATTTGGGTGTAGAAAAGGGAAACCATAGATGGTTTGTACTGCGAGTGTGCAATGCAAAATTTGTGATAAAGGCTTGGCATCATGACTGCAGACCCACCATTGTTGCCAGCAAAGAAAAGGACACCTGCTCTGGCTTTTCATCCCAATGTCCTTTCTCTTTGTCTTTTTGGTGAATTATTTACATGAAGGTCCTTTTGAAGCCGCTCTTCATTAGGGGAAGGAATGAAGCGCTAACTGGGGACACCAAAGCAACCAACCCACCATGATTTTCTACTATTTTCATCCTTGATTTTCTCAAAAATACTCTTATTTACTTGTATCTAATGCTCACCTTTAGAGGTTAAAGGTGAGCAGTAGGATGCACATTAAATTTGTGTAATAGGGTAATCTTAGCGGTGAGCCAAAGCAAAGGGAAAGGTGCTTCAGGAGCTGTGTCTGGAGCTCCTCTTTGAAAGACACCGTCTCCAATTTAACTGTCACGGCTCAATGTTATTGGATTTGTAGTTTAGATATTGAGCTTGAGCTTTTTGTCGCACGAGCCACATGGCATTATTTTTTTCAAAACTCATTCACAGATTCCTTTGTGTTCTATCATCCCACGTCCCTCTCTCCTGATTTGCTGTCACCGCCAGGAGGCAGAGGTCTCCCCATTGGATCCTACGGACCACTCGAGCTTCCTGATTGGTCCAGAGGCACCGGTGATGGGAGGGTCGCCTCCCAGCTGTTTGCCCTTCGTCCAATCACGGTGGAGGGCAGCAGGGAGGCCGGGGCGGGAAGTTTGAACTCTGCAACTTTGAATTTACTATAAATATGACTGTATTGGTGTATTCTCCTCATGCTCTGCTGGCGAATGATTGCAGCTCGGCATCCTTTTCAGCTGAATAGCAAATAAAACCTCGATGGCTTTTCTTCAACTTGGTGAGACCTTTCATTGGGAAATCAGAGAAAAATATTGGGTGCTTCTCTGTCTCGCCAGGGAAAAAGAACTCTTTGATTAGTCTAAGAGTCCCTTCGGGGTGATGATGGTGGGGTATAAATAAAAATTATTATTATTATTATTATTATTATTATTATTATTACTATTATTATTATGATGTGTGAGAGTGGTCCCAGTTTGCTAATACAGATGATGTGGGCTACAATTTCGAGAATCTACCATACTTAAGTGCAGATATTATTATTATTATTATTATTATTATTATTATTATTTTATATTCGTACTCTGCTTTTTATCGTTGCAGTTGAGACACAAATGTGTTGGGACAGGATGGCAAAGAATGGTATTTTTTCTAACTTGATGTTGGATGTAACTTCAATTACTGGAAGATTTTCATAGGATCATAGCATCCTAGAGTTGGAAGAGACCTCATGGGCTATCCAGTCCAACCCCTTGCCAAGAATGAAGATAATTTCATTTAAAGCACCCCTGACAGATGGCCGTCCAGCCTCTGCTTAAAAGCCTCCAAAGAAGGCGTCTCCACCACACTTTTGAGGGAGGAATGGTCAGAAAATAATGTGGGGGATTCTTATGGCAAAACACCCTTCTGACTATGTGTTTCGTCCCAACAGCAAAGCTAGACTTTCCAAACTCCACCAAATTCCTTAACATTTCCTAACCTTTGACCCTGTGGATTTTGTAGGGTTTTCTTTGGCAAGGAAAGAAAACTTCATTGCAGAGTTATCGCTCATGTTCTTTGTTGGCCAGCATTTCAACTGCAGCAAATATATGAGTCCTCTGCAGTAAGTACATGGGCGCCTTAACAAAAGCCAGCAAATTATTTGTTTCAAAGCCAGCCAGGTTGGACAGGCAAAATGCCATTGGGTGGGAAGGACTAATTTTCCAGCTGGAAGAGCCCTTTCCTGGAAGTTTGTAGCAGTTTGCAAACAGGAATTGTCCAATGATAGAGAGCTGCTGCTATCTAGTGGTTGAATTCAAGAGCACACCAAATATGTAACACAATGTATTGTCGAAGGCTTTCATGGCTGGAATCACTAGGTTCTTGTGGGGTTTTTTGGGCTATAGGGCCATGTTCTAGAGACATTTCTCCTGACGTTTCACCTGCATCCTCAGAGGTAGTGAGGTCTGTTGGAATTAGAACAATGGGTTTATATATCTGTGGAATGGCTGGGGTGGGGCAAAGAGCTCTTCTCTGCTGGAGCTAGGTGTGAATGTTTCAACTGACCACCTTCATTAGCATTTGAAGGCCTGGCTGAGCCTGGGAAAATCTTTTGTTGAGAGGTGTTAAGATGTGCCTGGTTGTTTCCTCTCTGCTGTTTTGCTGTTGTAATTTTAGAGTTTTTTAATACTGGTAGCCAGATTTTGTTCATTTTCATGGTCTCTTCCTTTCTGTCTCGGGCATGATTGGTGGGGACAAGAGAGAGGACCTTCTCGGTGGTGGCCCCCTGGTTCTGGAATTCCCTTCTCAGGGAGATTAGACTAGCACCCACTCTATGCACCTTCCACAAAGATCTAAAGACGTGGATGTTTCACTGTGCTTTTGACTATACAGCTCCCCAGATAACTTGGCTCAAACTAGGAACCAAAATCTTCTCCTCACACTTTACTATTGATCTGTAGCCAAAGTTATAATGCTCTATCTTATACTGCCCTCTATCTCTACTGCTGCAATATGACCTATGCATTTTATCCACCAGCCCTATCCTCACAATAGTGTTTGCACCAGTCCGCCCACCCCATGCCCAGAAACTGATTGCTATCGCATAACTTATTGGTTATTGGTTTGATGTTTTGCTTTTATATTTTGGTAACACAATGTTTGTTCCTGGGTTATATATAAATGCCATTTATTAATTGGTTCTATCATTAAAACATGGAGAAAGTTTATCAAACTGCAAAAACTTTGTTTTCGCGGGACAGACATCCGGAAGTACATTTTGCTCTAGTTTTCCAATGAATATCTCATCGAATCTCAACCAATTCAACCTAGTTTGTGTCAGCCACAAAAACCAAGTTTCTGGAGCAGATCAACTACTTCCAAAGTAAGTACCGCACAATTAAACGGGAAATAACATTTTCAAACCAGGGACAGAAAACTTTTCAATTTTTGTTACATAGTGTTATAGTTCACCATGCAACCAGAAAGCCCCGTGAACCCAACCAACAATATATCCTGACTAAAGTTGGCACACATATTCAACATGGCCAACTTTAAATGTTGGTTTGTTGTTGTTGTTGTTTTGTCGTATCAGGAGTGACTTGAGAAACTGCAAGTCGCTTCTGGTGTGAGAAAATTGGCCGTCTGCAAGGACATTGCCCAGGGGACGCCCTGATGTTTTGATATTTTTATCATCCTTGTGGGAGGCTTCTCTCATGTCCCCGCATGAGGAGCTGGAGCGGATAGAGGGAGCTCACCCACCTCTCCCCGGATTTGAACTTGTCAGTCTTCAGTCCTGCCGGCACAGGGGTTTAACCCACTGCACCACTGGTAGTGAGGTTTGAAGGTAACTGATCTTGAATGTTGGGGATTGTGGCTTGATAATTCTGTCAAACTAATAAATTCCAGTTCCGACAATGTCGTGTTGCTTTTGGGGGGGGGGTGGGTGGGTCGCAAGGCTTTATGCCATTGAGAAAGCAGTCTGAAGATGGTCTTCTAAGATGGGACTCAGGAGGCCAGCTATCTTCCCATAAAAATCTTAAACTGTGAGACCAAACAAGGCTAAACCTCAATATGGCATGGATGCGTGCTTCATGTCGAAGCAGCAGTGACTCCCGAAGGCCATCCAGTTCAACACACTTCTGTCAGGAAGGACACCATCCAAGCCCTCCCAACATGGTGAAAAGGAAGAGCAGACAAACAGATAGGGAGAGAAAAAGAGAGAGAGGTTTGCAGATAGGTGTATATGAAAGCTGACTGGCACAACCTGGGGATCACAACCAGACACAGTGAAGACATCTGCCCTTGCGCTATGCTACTCTGCTGCTGAGTATGCATGCCCAGTGTGGAACACATCTCACCACACTAAAACAGTGGATGTGGCTCTTAATGAGACATGCCGCATTATCACGGGGTGTCTGCGCCCTACACCACTGGAAAAATTACACTGTCTAGCCCGTATTGCACCACCTGACATCCGCTGGGGAGTAGCAACCAATAGTGAAAGGACTAAGATAGTGACATCTCTGGCCAACCCTCTGTTTGGGTATCAGACTGCACGTCAACGACTTAAATCAAGAAATAGTTTTCTAAGATCTACAGAGACACTCACTGGAACACAACAAGCGAGAGTCCAAAAGTGGCAGGCTCAAACCCAGAATGTCAATCAATGGCTGGTATCAAATGAGAGACTTCCTCTTGGACACACAGAAAACTGGGCGACTTGGAAGACACTGAAGAGACAGTGCTCTGGCACCACGAGATGCAGAGCCAACTTGAGAGATGAGCCCACAAAGTGGAATCCACGACATGCGAGTGCGGAGAAGAGCAAATCACAGACCATCTGCTGCAATGCAACCTGAGCCCTGCCACATGCACAATGGAGGACCTTCTTGCAGCAACACCAGAGGCACTCCAAATGGCCAGATACTGGTGAAAGGCCATTTAATACAATACCAAGTCTGCAAACTTTGTCTTTTGTTGTTTTTTTTAATGCAATACAACTGTTTTGGTTCACTCCTGACACAATAAATAAGGTAGGTGCTATATTTGGGCTGTTATCTTATCGCATTTGCAAATTTTGCTGGAAACTGGGTCCTAAACCAGCCCGAGTCCATGGACTTGAATCAGTTTCATAACTCGAACTCCATAGATACAAAGTAGGGGGTCCTTTCCATCCATCGCATGGAAGAAAGGGCTAAGGAGTCCTTGCCTCCATCCTTCTGCTCCGAGGATGGAGAAGTCTTTCCACTCTGCTCTCCAGACCAAAGAAGACAAACAGCTCGATCGGGAGGCTGGAACAGGGCTGTCTCCCCAACAAATGGGGCCACCTTAGGGCAGCGTGACCATCCGACTTGTGCTGCGTGTGGCGGGGAAGCGGCGTTTGCCCCTCAGTCCGGAGAAGCGTTCATTTAACATCAAGCTGGTCTATGACGGAAGAGCATAAATACAACATTAGCCTGCAATCCTAACTCAACACAGAATGACTTTTAAGGTCTAAAGGAGTTGCCTTCCACTCATTTCAAATTTACAACAAACCTATTGCAGGGTGCTCTGAGGCTGAGAGAGTGTGGCTTGTTCCAATGGGTTTGGGGTGGAGATTCGAACCCTGCTCTCCAAAGGCATTTATTTATTTATTTGTTTGTTTGCCGCTCTTCTCACCCCGAAGGGGACTCAGAGCAGCTTACAAGATATATATACATAGGTAAAGGTAAAGGTAGTCCCCTGACATTAAGTCCAGTCATGTCTGACTCTGGGGTGTGGTGCTCATCTCCATTTCTAAGCCGGAGAGCCAGTGTTGTCCGTAGACACCTCCAAGGTCATGTGGCCGGCATGACTGCATGGAGCGCTGTTACCTTCCCGCCGGAGCAGTACCTATTGATCTACTCACATTTGCATGTTTTCGAACTGCTAGGTTGGCAGAAGCTAGGGCTGACAGCGGAAGCTCATGCCGCTCCCCGGAATTGAACCTGCGACCTTTTGATCAACAAGCTCAGCAGCTCAGTGCTTTAACCCACTGCGCCACCGGGGGCTCCCTATATATACATACAATCTATATAAATAAAAATGTAATGTTCGTTTGTGGGATTAAGAGAACTCAAAAACCACTGGACAAATTGACACCAAATTTGGATACAAGACACCTAACAACTCAATGTATGTCCTTCACTCAAAAAAATTGATTTTGTCATTTGGGAGTTGTAGTTGCTGGGATTTATAGTTCACCTACAATCAAAACACATTCTGAACTCCACCAGCTTGGCACACATATACTGAGCCATGATCGAGGCTCTCTTCAATTTCACTATGGGACTATAGTGGGAGGGTAAGTGGGTATGTTTTCTGCACTATGGTTTCTATATTTCTCCCTGTGTATCTGACTTTTGCCTGACCCTTCTGCCCTATTCCCTTTTATAAGAAATGCATAAAAATATAAGAAGCCACCCTCAGTGACCCTGCGAAGGAGGAAATCTCCTGTTTGAAAAGAACCTTATCAAGAGACATATTTGCATGGACAATACAATGGGCAGCGACCCTGGGGCTCGGAGTATGTCCCCTCAGAGAGAGATGCCCACTTGGCATAGATGATCACATCTCAACAGGACAAAGGGCCTTCAGAAAGTCACAATTTGTCCTGATCTGTTCTCTCAGTTATCTTCCATCCACCGAAACTACAACCAGGATTACCCCATTGTCTCTATATCTCAGTTCAAGAAAAATCTGGATTCTGGCCATCTTGCCAGACATCAACGTTGATTGCCACCCCTCAAGACAATAAACTGGTCGGCTAGAAGGCCCCTGAGGACTCGGCAACCATTTGGACACCACATATTTCCATAATCCACTCCAGTTTTCATTGTTTCCCTCTCGTCCCACCTCCTTCTCTCCTGATTGGCCAGAAGTGGCTTGAGCTCACCCACTGGTTAAGGCGCCTCCCAGCTGTAGAGCACCAACCAATCGGACAGCTTTGTATATGCATAAAAAGGCTTTATTTTGTGTTCAATGAATGTCTGCTTGACGAATGATCACGGTATGACATCCTTTACAGCTGGGTCGCAATAAATATCTCTGTGGCTTCTGCTTCAACTTGGTGAGATTTATTTTGCTATATTGGCTTCTCTTTTCTCACCAGGCAACCCACAATGGCTTGGGCTTAATCCATAGCCATTCTAAATTGCTCTTCAACGAAATTACCTGGTTAGCCATGGCACGGAAGTTGAACCTCAAGGGAACCCCTTTTGGCTGGTGAAGGGCCACCTTGGCGGCAGTGCCTCTCTCTCTTCGGAAAGGACGTTTCCCTCCTGGCCTATCATGTACAAAATGAGGAAATTGTCCCATTGAAGAAACACACATTGATTCCTTTTCTCCATATTTTCCTTCCCAGAGCTTGGAAGCATGGGCTTCATCTTCCATTCTCTTCCTGAGAGTATGGCTAGTGGGAAGATTCTGGAAAACTGCAATCCTTATTACTACTATTATTACTATATCATCATCATCACCATCACCATCACCATCATAATCTTCATCATCATCTCCATCAGCACCATCATCATCACCATCTTTATTTACATCCCACTTCTCTCTCTTAATGAAGATTTAAAGCAGCTCAGCACATTAACAGACAGCGCAATTCAAAATCGACAACATGCAAATATAGTTTTTACATTGATTTTTACATTGTCCTATCTTCCAGTGTTTTAAATTTTTTATTTTTGAATTTGGTCCTGCCCAGTGTGATCATTGTGTTTTAATGTTTGATTTTATGCTGCTGTGTCGCTTACTTATATAGGTTTTGCATTTATGTAATTTATTTTTCTGATTTTCTGTTGTGTTTTTGTGTTTATATTGTGTTTACTATATTGATGGGCGTGGCCTCATGTAAGCCACCCTGAGTTCCTTTGGGGGGTATAAATAAAGTTTATTATTATTATTATTATTATTATTGTTTATTGGCACAGTTTTTAATGTTTTTCAAAGTAATGTTAATTGATATTTGCTTAATTTTGTATTAACATTTATATGTTTCTGGATTTTAAATGATACTGTTCTTTTTTTGAACACTGTGAGCTATGTTGTGGGATAGAAATAATAATATTAATAATAATAATAATACAGAATTCAATGGTCGAATGACAACAACAACATAGAATACAGAAGTGGGATAGAAATAATAATATTAATATATAATTTTACAGTGAGATAGAAGAAATAATAACAATAATATAGAATCCAACAGTGGGATAGAAATAATAATAATTGTGCTGGCCGAACTGCTGACCAAAAGGTCGGCAGTTCAAATCCAGAGAGTGGGGTGAGCTCCCGTATGTCAGCTCCAGCATCTCACGAGTGCAGGCATGAGAGAAGCCTCACACAGGATGGTATCCTTTGGGCAAAATCCTTGCAGATGGCCTGAAGTAACTTGCAGTTTTTCAAGTCGCTCCTGACACCAACACACACACACACACACACAAAGTTCTAAATCAGTGGTTCTCAACCTGTGGGTCCCCAGGTGTTTTGGCCTACAACTCCCAGAAATCCTAACAGCTGGTAAACTGGCTGGGATTTCTGGGAGTTGTAGGCCAAAAACATCTGGGGACCCCAGGTTGAGAACCACTGCTCTACATTAACTGCTCTGGTTCAATGCTATGGAATCCTGGGAGTTGTAGCTTTACATAGTCTGCGAAAGAGTGGCAAGCTATACATCCCAGGATTCCACAGCATTTAGCCAGGGTAGTGAAAACAGTGCAAATCTTCATTTATTCTGCAGTGTAGATGCACGCTGAGTGACAGAAATGGCAAGATAAATACAACAATAATAATCTGGTTTGTGTGTGTGTGTGTGTGTGTCAGGAGCAACTTGAGAAACTGCAAGTCTCTTCTGGTGTGAGAAAATTGGCTGTCTGCAAGGACATTGCCCAAGGGACGCCAAATGTTTTGATGTTTTACTATCCTTGTGGGAGACTTCTCTCATGTCCCTTTATGGGGAGCTGGAGCTGACAGAGGGAGCTCATCTGCGCTCTCCCCGGATTCAAACCTACAACCTGTGGGTCTTCAGTCCTGCTGGCACAAGGTTTTAACCCATTGCGCCACCGGGGGCTCCAACAGTAATAGCTAAAACTACTGAAATAAAGGCTATATTCTGCTGCACTTACGCATTTGCTTGACTCGCTTGCGGATTGGACACAGATACGGTCAGGACTGCACCGGAATTGGCTCGCGTTTGCCACCTGCTGCAAGAACAGAGTTTTGCTTTTGTCAACTGATTTATATTTCTGGACCAGAAAAGGGTTTTTTCCTGTGCCACACTTCCCTTTACCTTCTGATCCTCGGTGGTTTCCCTTCTGCTTTTGGCTGCATTTGCTGCAAGAAGAAAGGAGACACAAGTCAATCTAAAAAAGCAAAACTCTGACGACTGATGAAAAAGGGGGGTGGACATTTATAATTTTTGGACTACAGATCCCCAATCCCCAGCCAATGGAGCCAAAAGGGATTCTGAAAGTTTTAGTCCAAACATAAGCCAGATAGCAATGGGAAAGGTACTGGAAATGTATCCCCCCCCCCGGTTGCTGTGAGTTTTCTGGGCTGTATGGCCATGTTCCAGAAGCATTCTCTCCTGACATTTTGCCCACATCTATGGCAGGCATCCTTAGAGGTTGTGAGTCTGCTGGAAACTAGGTTTATATATCTGTGGAATGTCCTGGGTAGGAGAAAGAACTCTTGTCTGGGGGAAGTGTGGATGTTGCAATTGGCCAGCTTGATTAGCATCGAATGGCCTTTCAGCTTCAAAGCCTGTCTGCTTCCTGTCTGAGGGGAATCCTTTATTGGGAGGTGTTAGGTGGCCCTGATTGTTTCAATAAAGTAGCCCAAAACATCAATTTTCAGGTTTGGATGAAGCTGTCGCAACTCAGGGTAGTTTTCACCTTGCTCAAGACACCACCACACACCAAGGCTGTAGGTTTTGTAGTTTATTGAGGAAAAACAGAGAAATAAAGATGCAAAAATTCAATAGGCAAAACAGAGTCTTAAATGCAAAGGCAAAGTTCCCAAGATCCAAAGGCAAATAACATGGAGCATAATCCCTTAGCCAATGGTCAAACAAGAGTCCATGGTAGACAGGTAACATCAGGATCAAAATCCAAGTCCCAAAGAAGCCAGAAGCGTTCTACAAAAGCCAAGGTGATTTCACAGAAGTTAACAAGGAAAGAGCAACATTGGACTGACAGAAAATGCCTGTCGGTTTCGTCATTAAATAAGTTTCCCTGACATGAACGCATTGCGTTGACCTTTGGCTTCACGTTTGCTGGCAAGGCGTGTGCTTCTGCAAACTCTTAACTGTAATGATCCTGTCTACTCATTAATTCACTATTATCTTCAAGGCTAGACAACTCATTATCTCGGCCCAGCTGGGCCTGATCTCCCTGGGAACCAAAAGGAGTCTCCACCTGCAGTTGTGGAGTTTCACTATCTTTATCTAAAGGAACATTCCTTTCTCCGGGGAACAGACTTGCTGTTTCTTCCTCAGAAGCCACACTATCAGCCCCATCTGGAACATGTACATAAATCTGAAACCCATCAGCCTCCTCGTCATTCTGCAGAAAGTGAGGCTCAGAAGGCCCAGCAGACCCAGAAGGCCCAGCATAAGGCCCAGACATTTCAGTCTCAGACTCAGGCTCAGACTGAGCCACAACAGAAGTCAAGGCTTTCTAGAATACTCTAAAAAGGATTTATCATAGGCTTTGCAACAGAAAAAACATGGCTGAAATGACCTGTTTCCTTTTTAGAAGAAACTATAACAGGCACGGGCAAACTTTCTAACTTTGGGGCCACATGCTAGCACTCGCTGCTAGCGCAGAACTAGCTACCCAGTGATGGAAGGAAGGAAAGAGAGAAGGAAGGAAGAATGAAAGGGAGGATGGGAAGGACAGAAGGAGAAAAAGAGGAAAAGAAGGAAAGATAAAAGGAAGGCAGGAAAGGAAGGAGAAAGGAAAAAGAGAAGGAAGGAAGGGATGAAGGGAAGGATGGAAGGAAGGATAAAGGAAAGAGAGAAGGAAAGAAAGACAAAGGGGAAGGATGGAAGGAAGGAAGAGAAGGATGGAAGGAGAAAGAGAGGGGGAAGGGAGGGAGGTAAGGAAGAAGGAAAGAGAGAAGGAAGGAAGGATGAAAGGAAGGACGGGAAGGACAGAAGGAGAAAAAGGGAGCCAGTGAAGGAGGGAGGAAAAAGGAAAAGAAGGAAAGGAAGGAAAGAAAGTATGGGAAGAAGGAAAGGAGAAAGGAAAATGAGAAGGAAGGAAGAAAGGGATGAAGGGAAGGATGGAAGGAAGGATAAAGGAAAGAGAGAAGGAAAGAAAGACAAAGGGTAAGGAATGAAAGAAGGAAGGAAGGGTGGAAGAAAAAGATGGAAGGAGAAAGAGAGGGGGAAAGGAGGGAGGTAAGGAGGAGGGAAAGAGAGAAGGAAGGAAGGATGAAAGGGAGGACGGGAAGGACAGAAGGAGAAAAAGGGAGCCAGTGAAGGAGGGAGGAAAGAGGAAAAGAAGGAAAGGATGGAAGGAAGGAAGGAAGGGAAGGAGAAAGGAAAAAGAGAAGGAAGGAAGGGATGAAGGGAAGGATGGAAGGAAGGATAAAGGAAAGAGAAAGGAAAGAAAGTCAAAATGGAAGGAACGAAGGAAGGAGGGAAGGAAGGAAAGAAGGAAGGAAGGAAGGGTGGAAGAGAAGAGAAGGATGGAAGGAGAAAGAGAGGTGGAAGGGAGGGACGTAAAGAGGAAGGAAAGAGAGAAGGAAGGAAGGATGAAAGAGAGGACGGGAAGGACAGAAGGAGAAAAAGGGAGCCAGTGAAGGAGGGAGGAAAGAGGAAAAGAAGAAAAGATAAAAGGAAAGGAAGGATGGGAGGTAGGGAAGGAGAAAGGAAAAAGAGAAGGAAGAAAGGGTTGAGGGGAAGGATGGAAGGAAGTATAAAGGAAAGAGAGAAGGAAAGAAAGACAAAGGGGAAGAAAGGAAGGAAGGAAGGAAGGAAGGAAGGAAGGAAGGAAGGAAGGGTGAAAGAGAAGGATGGAAGGAGAAAAAGAGGGGGAAGGAAGGGAGATAAGGAGGAAGGAAAGAGAGAAGGGAGGAAAGAGAAAAGGGAGGGAAGGATGAAAGGGTGGAAGAGAAGGCTCAAAGGAAGGAAGCTGTCTTGAATTGCCCTTCAAAAACAGCCTTTAGACAATGTTGGAAGTAAAAGAAAAATGCTTTACTTCAGCAAACACAAAGGATAAGCAAATGCAATGGAAAAGTGCAAAAGAAAGCAAGGAAGTCTTAATCCAGACACAAATTAAAGTCTCTTACAAGATCCTAAAAGAAACACCAGTCTTCTATCAGACAACGGGCAATGACCTAAGTCCTTAGCAGCAGACACAAAACAGATTCCGTTGGAGTGAAAACAGCAGTATCAGGGTCGTTGTTAGCAGCAAAAGCTGACTGCTCCTGCTTCTAATTTATAGCCCTGAATTCCCCATACAGGAGGTGCCAGGGTGTCTCCCAATTAGCTCAACATTTTTAGCAGCTATTCTGGCTGAACGCCGTCTGTGCTCTGTCTCTTTTTGTCTCTCTAGAAATGTGGGCACTTTCAAACCCTCATCGCCCAACTATCATGAAAAGAAAAACACACACTGACCCTTTGTCCAAATTTGAATCTTGGTTGCCGCCGGAAGAAAGGGGGGCCTGGGTTTTTCCAGAAAGGCCGGTTACTGTAGAAACAGAAAAAGAATCCTCCATGTATTATCGAAAAATCAATAGACTAAACATGAATTCTGAAATTAGATACACATTTTATTTGATTTTTTTTACATTTTATAGGTGTTTCCTTCACCACAGACATCCCAGTGTTTCTTACTCTCTCCATTGGTATGGAATTTGCATGATTCTGTCCTTTCCTACCCTTTTCAACAACAAATAGAGCAGAACTAATCAGCAACTAAACATACTGGAGGAGTTTGGGGGACTGACTCCAAACGATGGAAATTGTAGTTCACCCTGCATCAAGTCAGAGCACTGTGACACCCACTGACAATGGATCTGGACCACATTTGGCACACAGAACCCCCATGACCAAAGAAAAATACTGGAAATTCACCTTAATTTATAGCCATTGTACGTACTGGGATTTATAGTTCACCTGCAATCAAAGAGAACTCCGGACCCCACCAATGATGGCCCTGGACCTCACTTGGCACACAAATAACAAAAAATACGAAAGGGTTTTGGGGAAATTCACCTTAATTTGTAGGAATTATAGTTCACTTACATCCAGAGAGCATTGTGAATGCAAGCAACGATGGATCTGCACCAAATTTGGCATGCATACCCGATATGCCAAAATTAGTGGGTTATGCGAATATAGTGGGTTTTAGGGGGAATTGGGGGGATATGCCAAAATTAGTGGGATATGCCAATATAGTGGGTTTTGGGGGGAATTGACATTGGCATTTGTTAGTTGTAGGTACTGGAATTTATAGTTCATTTGCAATCAGAGAGCACGCTGCACCCCACTGATGATAGACCTGGACTTAACTTGGTAAACAGAGCCTCCATGACCAACTGAACATAATGGAGGGATTTGACAGAACTCACCCACTCTCCTGCAGCCAGAGAGCACTCTGAACCCCATTGATGATGCATTTAGAGCAAACTTGCTGAACATGACAAACTTCAAGTATTTATGAAGTTTCAGGGGGTTAACCTGGCATGATGTGAGTTATAGTACACCCACAATAGTATGCATTTTGTAAAGTAAAAACATGACTTCTTATAATAACCTGGGCAACGCCGGGTACTCATGCTAGTCATTCATAAAACATACATGATCCACTTCATAACAAGGCTAAAGTCCGTTCAAACTACAACTCCCAGGATTGTTTAGCATTGAGCCATGTCATCTAAACTGGTGCCAAACTGTGTTAACCCTAGAGTGTAGATGCACCCCAAGATGGTTGGAGGTTATAATGAGGAATGCACATCTGAAAAGTAGAACCAAAGAGGCAGATGGATGTGCCAAATGGCCTTTGTCTTTACCTTTGGTGAAACGGCAAAGCTCTTGCATTTTGGAAACGCTGGGCTCTGATGGGTGGTGGGCGCTGTGGTCCCACTGCTGTCACTCCATTGTTGACGCCATCCGTAGTCATGGAGGCTTCGTCTTGTTTGCCCTAGAAATTAAGTATATTTTTCAACTCATTCATAAAATCATAAAATTAGAAGGGAATCTCAAGGCCATCTAGTCCAACCCCATTGTGTTGTGCAGGAAGACACAACCCAAGCTCTCCCGACATTCATAGAACTATAGAATCATAGCATCATAGACCTGGAAAGGAGTCTAAAGGCCATCCAGTCCAACCCACTTTTGCTGTGCAGGAAGACACAACCCATGGCCGCCCAACAAATGGCCATAGAACTATAGAATCACAGCATCATAGAGTTGGAAGGGACCCTAAGGGCTATCCAGTCCAACCTCATTCTGTTGTGCAGAATGACACAACTCAAGCCCTTCCAACAAATGGCCATTTAGGCCAGAACCGTTTAGGGCTTTATAGGCTAAAGCCAGCACTTTGAATTGTGCCCGGTAGCAAACTGGCAGCCAGTGGAGCTGGCGCAATAGAGGAGTTGTATGCTCCCTGAGTGCTGCTCCTGTTAACAACCTGGCTGCTGTCCTTTGGACCAATTGAAGTTTCCGAACAGTTTTCAAAGGCAGCCCCACGTAGAGAGTGTTGCAGTAGTCTATACGGGATGTAACCAGAGCATAGACTACTGTGGCCAAGTCAGACTTCCCAAGGTATGGGCGCAGCTGAAAGGGACCCTAAGGGCTATCCATCACAGAATTAAAGGGGATTCTAAAGGCAATCCAAACCAACCCCTTTCTGCTGTGCAGGAAGACACAATCCATACCCTTCTGACAGATGGCCATCCAGTCATAGAACTATAAAATCACAACATCACAGAGTTGGAAGGGACCCTAAGGGCCATCAAACCCAACCCTTTTCTACTTTGCAGGATGACACAACTCAAGCCCTCCCAACAGATGACCATCCAGTCATAGAACTACAGAATCACAGCATCACAGAATTGGAAGGGACCCCAAGGGCCATCTGGTCCAACCCTTTTCTGCTGTTCAGGATGACACAACCCAAGCCCTCCCGACAGATAGCCAGCAAGCCTCTGTTTTAAAATGAGCAACGAATTGCACGTCTATTCTCATGATTCCTACCTGCTGAGCAGAAAGTGTCCGATTCAACGGACTTGTCCCATTGGTCACACCTTTCCATGCTGGTTTTCTATAAAACTGCTGCTTCCGAAAGCCGCCTCTAAATCTATTCGGTCCTGGGGAGGAAATTATAATCTTTGAGTGGATTTGGAAAACAAATGCCTGGATTTTCTCCTCCAATTAATTTCTAATTCATTTTTAGACTTAGATTTAGGTTAGCTTCTTATTCTGTCAAGAAACCAAGGCAGCCTCTTTCGGGAAGAACTGGCTGAATTATTTCCACGTGTTGCATTCTAGCACTGGAACACCCTTTCACCCAGCACCACAACAGAGACCAGTAATTCAATATAAGAATGTTTCTTTAAAAAGTATATAAAAAGGGGAAAGGGGGCAAATCCAAAAGGGTCAGTAGATAGAAAATACAAAATAGCAGCATTCCAAAAATGCCAAGGAACATAAAGCCAAGGAATTTAAAAAATCACAGAATTAATCCAAAGGTATATCCATGAACATGAAATCAGGAAATTTCCCAAGATAAACTCTCCAAGGAAACACAGGCATAAACAAGAACAGAAAAATTGGATAACGCTTTAACAAGAACTTGAGAGCAGAAACAGAATGATCTCCTCTATAACCTTGTCACCGCTGAAAGGCCTGAAAGCAACTCACTTAATTTAAGTCCTCCAAGCCACCCATGACATCATGTCTCATACACTTGGATCTCTGAGTCTTATTTCTTTTTTTTTCCAAAATAATTTTGATTGGTTTATGGTCCATACCAGGCATGTAGCTGGGGGGGGGGGGGGCGGGCGGGCTTGAGGGGCTTCAGCCCCCCCCCAAAAAACTCTCATGGTGGTTTGCGAAAAGACCTTACTGGTGCATTATTTAAACTGTTATGTTTATTCATATCATGATCTGATCACCATACTCAATATATCCCATATGCATGGGGGTATTGGAGCAACGATACAAAAGGTTTGCTAGGGTAGACCCTCTTTCACTCAGATTGAGCCCCCCCCCCCCCGAAACAAACTCAGCCCCCCTGAATTGAAATCCTGGCTACGTGCCTGGTCCATACAGAAAGCAAAACCGACACCAGAAGAAAAATCAAACAAACAAACAACCCCCCCCCCCCAAAAAAAAACAGAAAAGAAAAAAAAAGATATACAAAAGAGTATGCAAGTTTGCGCTTGTTAAGCATATGAAAAATCAACTTTGACTGTACAGTTACTATACCTTAACATTTATTGTCTCTCTAACCCCACACCCGTGAACCCAACCCCCATGACCTCCGACACCACTCCGTATGGATCACATAACTAACCCACAACTACCCACGTGTCTTCTTTCACTGAATCCCCTTTATGGCAATTTTCTAATCTACTTTTGTCTTCTTTTCGAGATATCCAATTGCCAACCTCCATTTTTTAAACAAATTCTTCATTATTTCCTCCTCTGCTACTATTTGTCAGTTTGGCCATTTGGATATAATCTACTAATTTATCTCTCCAATCCTTAATAGTTAACTCTTTTCCCCCCTTCCATGTTTTAGCTATTGTTAGTCTCGCAGCGACAAAACAATACTGACAAATTTCTTCATCTCCTGCGCTAATACGCCTTCCAAATATTCCTAATAAGCACATTTCTGGGTTTTTCTTGATTTTTTTTGCTAATCGTTTTGTTTGTTTGTTTCGCCACTTTTTTCCAGAATTCTTTAACTCTGTTGCAAGTCCACCATACTTGGAAAAAAGATCCCTTCACCTTCTTGCATCTCCAGCAAGCCCCTTGTCCTGTTTTCTCTATTTTAGCTGGGTCTTATTTCTGAGCCTCTGAGAAAATCTAGTTTGCCAACTTTTGACACCCTGCATTCTCGGGACTAATCTATGTTCCCTTTAAGCCTCCCCAACAGCTCAAGGCTGTTTCTCCCGGGAACAAGTTTTTTTATTTCCCCTTGATGCCTGGGAACAAACTGAAGAATCCAAAACATGAGCCTCATCTGCCTCCAATTGATTCATTCCTATTGCTCATAGACTCTTCACTTTGAAACCCATCATCCCTTGCTGATTGTGCAGGTACAACTGTACTGGGAGCTCCGATTTTGTTTGCTTTGCATTGAATGTTTGTTGTAGTCCTAAGTTTCAGGGACTCTGCAGATAGGTGGCTTCTTTTGGCTGCAATCATAGGGCAAGCCACCTGTCAATTATAGTTAGGTTCCCTGGTCCCACCCCCTTTTTGGGTTTTGGAGGGAATAGGAGCCAGTTTGGGTTCAGTCTACACAGAGAAGCTTTTCATGCAGGACATAATACCAAGAGCTCCTGTAGAAAGCTTCGTCTTCTACGGCTTGGCTGGGGAGATACAGCCCACAGCTTGGCAGGAAGATATACAGCCTTACAGCTCCTTCGCTGAGGGACTTCAGTCAGCCATCACTGAAACCTGAACTCCTTTTCCCCTGGAAGTCTACAAAGCTCTGCTTGGTAAGGGTCACTCACAGAAGCCAGAAGCAGTTTGTACCGGGTGCAGGGGCTCCACGCCAACAGAGGCAAAAACAGACTGCCCAGATTAGAAGTTAAGGATTTCCCTATTAGCTAAAATAGTTTATGAAGATAGTGCCTGTTCCCTGTGGACAAGACCGAGAGAGAGCCAATAGACTGTTAAGAAAGCTTTAAAGTACCTGTTTGTTTTCATTAATAAAGAACATTGTTGAACCTTTAAGCAATCTAAAGACTCTGTTTTAAGGAAATCCAAGGGCCTTTAATCTGAGACAGCCCCGGCATCCCGTTGGGCACACAGAATTTATTTCCTGTCTACAATCTGATGCACAGGCCCAGCGTGCGACAGCACACCGACTCAACCCCTGAATAGTCAGAAAAATCCTCTGATGCTTGCCAGACTACAACTTCACTCTCAGACCAACTTTCCATACCTTGTAGATTTCCTGGGACCCAGCGCCGGAACCCGGGTCTCCCGTTGCTGTAGGGTGGATTCCTGTTCTTGAGTGGCTGCCTCCATCGGTTCCCTTTTGGCTTGGCCTGGCCTTTCTTGTTCCGCTTTATAATGTCATCTAAATGGGCCAGAATCCTGTTATTCGGATGTACGAACCTTAGAAATATGGAGACAAGAGCTGGACAAATGGAGGCCTAAGGGTCCGCCTACACTGTAGAACTAATGCAAGCGGGACGCTCTTGGGAATTGTAGTTTTGCAAGGTCTTTCACCTCCCCTGCCCAACTGCAAATCCCATGGCTCCATAGAACTGAAAGTGGGTTCAAACTACATGAATTTTACAGTGTAGATGGAGCCTTTGTTATGTGACCCCAGATACCCCCAAAGTCCAAAAGCCAAATATTACTAAAGACATATAGGATGTTGGCGATAAAAGAAGCACAATCAAATGCATTAGGGCAGTGTTTCTCAACCTTCCTAATGCCGTGACCCTTTAATACAGTTCCTCATGTTGTGGTGACCCCCAATCATAACATTATTTTCGTTGCTACTTCATAACTGTAATTTTGCTACTGTGGGGTTGATTTTGTTATTTGGGAGTTGTAGTTGCTAGGATTGATAATTCACCTACAATCAAAGAGCATTCTGAACTCCACCAATGATGGAATTGAACCAGGCTTGGCACACAAAACTCCCATGACCAACAGAAAATATGCAAAGGATTTGGTGGGCACTGACCTTGAGTTTGGGAGTTGTAGTTCACCTCCATCCAGAGAGACCTGTGGACTCAAACAATGATGGATCTGGACCAAACTTGGCATGAATACTCAATATGCCAAAATGTGAACACTGGTGGAGTTTGGGGAAAACAAACCTTGACATTTAGGAGTTGTCGTTGCTGGGATTTATAGTTCACCTACAATCAAAGAGCATTCCGAACCCCACCAATGATAGAATTGGGACAATCTTTCCACACAGAATCTCTATGCCTAACAGAAAATACTGTGTTTTCTGATGGCAACCCCTCTGACACCCCCCTCGCGACCCTTCCATAATAATAATAATAATAATAATAATAATAATAATAATAACTTTACATTTGGCCTTCCCACTTTTTTAACTTTGTGTTGTCTTATTGATAATGTTGTATATTTTATTGTCTATTTTTTATTGCTTGTATTGTTGTGTTTGGGCTCGGCCTTATGTAAGTCGCACCGAGTCCCTTGGGGAGATGGTAGGGGGGTAAAAATAAAGTGTTGTTGTTATTATTATTATTATTATTATTATTACACTACATAACAAAATTTGAAAAAAATCTGTTCGTGTTTTGAAAGTATTTCTTCGTGTTTAATTGTGTGGTACTTAACTTTGTAAGTAGTTGCTCTACTCCAGAAATTTCGTTTTTGTGGTTGCCACAAACTATTGAATTGGTTGAGACTTGATGAAGCATTCATTGAAAAGTTATCGCAAAATGTGCTATAGCACAATGTCCAGCACAGACAAAGTTTTTGCAGTTTTAACACACTTTTTCCATGTTTTATGATAGAACCAGTTAGGAAAGGACATTTGTAACTCAGGGACAAAAATTGTGTTACATAGTGTAATAATAGGATGACAACAACAACAAAAGTCCAGTCCCAAACACAGCAATGCCAGATACAAGAGCGGATCTTCCTTCCGCATGAGCGATGTGCACCAAAAGGGATTTGCAGTGGTGAACAGAGGGCAGATTTTCCTCTTTTATAGTAATCCCTCGGGATGCGGTGGGTATTTCCAGGCTGCTGACTTCACCGCGGAGCATGATGTTTGTGTGCACAACCGGAGAAATGATCCGCAGCCCATAAATAGACCGAAGAGGACTCTATTTTGGGATGGCCTCACGGTTCAAGCCCTTGCTCCGGTTTGGACCAGAGGTGCCAAAATAAAGGGCCAAAGCGGGAGAATTGCCCCCTGAAAGCCTTGTCTATTCATCTCACTTCGGACCTATGTAATTTAAGTCACATACGGCTCCTCTAAGAGTGGTTTTGGGGCACAAAAGGTGTTATAATGTCTCAGCAAAAGACAACTCCCACAATTTCGTTGTGAGCCATGGCGGTTAAAGTGCATAGGCTGTATAAATACATATATTAAAAGTCTGAAGCATCAATACTAAGAAAATGTAAATTTACAACCCATTTTTTTAAAGAGACTGGGTCTGTCTACCAGAAGATATAGGTCTATCATTGTGTTTTAAATGTAAGACAAATTAATTGTTTTTCTAAAAGGAAAAATGATTTGTCTCATTTTAAATTGTTATGAGGTTATGTGGCTGTTACCTGTCTGGAAACAAAGGGAGAAAGATGGGACATAGATCATGTTCATCATCATCATCATTCTATGGGGAGAAAGGTGGGACATAAATCATGCTAATAATAATAATAATAATAATAATAATAATAATAATAATATGGGGAGAAAGGTGGGACATAAATCATGCTAATAATAATAATAATAATAATAATAATAATAATATAAATTCTATGGGGAGAAAGGTGGGACATAAATCATGCTAATAATAATAATAATAATAATAATAATAATAATAATATGGGGAGAAAGGTGGGACATAAATCATGCTAATAAGAATAATAATAATAATTCTATGGGGAGAAAGGTGGGATATAAATCATGCTAATAATAATAATAATAATTCTATGGGGAGAAAAGTGGGATATAAATAATGTTAATCATAATAATGATTATTCTATGGGGAGAAAGGTGGGATATAAATAATGTTAATAATAATATAAGTCTACGAGGAGAAATGTGGGGTAGAAAATAGTGATGATGATGATGATGATGATAATTATTATTGTATGGGGTAAAGGTGGTATATAGATAATGCTAACAGTAATAATTCTATGGGGAGTAAAGTGGAATATAGATGATGATGATGATGATGATTATGATGATGATTATTATATGGGGTAAAGTGGCATATAGATAATGCTAATAATAAATCTATGGGGGGAAAGGTGGGATATAAATAATATTATTAATAATAATATTATGGGGAAAAGTGAGATATGATGATGATGATGATGGTGATGATGGTGATACTATGGTAGAAAAAGGTGGGCTATAGATAATGATAATAATAACAATTCTATGGAGAGAAAGGTAGGATATAAGTAATGATGATGGCGATAATAATAATAATAATAATAATTCTATGGGATAAAGGTGGGATATAGATAATGCTAATAGTAATATTTCTATGAGGAGTAAGGGATATAAATTATTATTATTATTATTATTATTATTATTCTGTGGGGTAAAGGTGGTATATTGATAATGCTATTAATAATTCAATGGGTAGAAAGGTGGAATATAATGTTATTCATAATAATAATTTTATGGAGAAAGGTGAGATATAAATAATGATGATGTCGTTGATGATAATAATAATAATAATACTATGGGGTAAAGGTGGGATATAGATAATGATAATAATTCTATGGGAAGAAAGGTGGGATATAAATAACAATAATAATATTTATTATTATTCTATGGGATAAAGGTGGGATATAGATAATTGGGAGTAAGGTGGGACATAAATGATGATAATTCTATGGGGAGAAAGGGTGGATATAAATTATATTTATTTATATAATATTTAGAGTTAGAATTGTCCGTTTGTTGGAGAATCTGTGCGATCGAGTTAGGTAGTTATTGAGTATGTTTCTATGCCTGTATATAAATAATGCTATTTTCTTTCTTTACTTATTTATCTATCTATTTATTTATTAAATTCATTTATTAGATATTTATTTATTTATTAAATTCATTTATTAAATATTTATTTATTTATCGCTTGCTTTTTCTCTCCAAAAAGAGAGAGGCTCAAAGCAGCTTGTATGTTTTTAATGTGGAAATTGGATTTCAAATTATGGAGGGATTGTTTTGATTTAATTAAGATGGATTATACGATTTGATTGGGATTGGTTATTTCATTGGGGTGGATTATTTGATCGGACTGGGAATGATTATTTGATTTGATTGGGATTGAATATTTGTTTACATTGATATTTATTATTTGATTTCATTGGGGTTATTGTTGTAATTTGGATTTATTCCCAAAGTGCGCAAAGGAATTATTTTTGGTTTTGTAACAGATGGAAAGAACCTCTAAAGGAATAAGGGGGAAATCCTAGAGAAAGACAGCTGAGCAAGTGACCATCTAAAAGCTAAAGCGGAGTGACTCTGGAGTGAGTCCCCTTCCAGGGCCACTTACCTAATGAGAGGTCGATGATCTCCCCTCCTGCGGTGGAACCTGATCCCGATCCAGTGGGTTCTGGGTTAGGTTGAGGCTCCTTTGGGGGATCCATTACCAGAGAGCGAAAGAGGGAAAGAGGAAGAGAGAAAGGAGAGAAAGAGAGACACACACAGAGAAAGGGCAGGACTGACCCCTGTCATTTGCCCGCCCCCTGGCACCTTTCCAGGGAGGGAAGGTGCTATTGGGGGACTACAGCTCCCAGATTTCCCTCTCCAGCATGGTTTATGGGATTTCCCTTCTTGGGACTCTAATGATCAGAATCCCCTCTCCAGCATATTATATGGGAAGTCCCTTCTTGGGACTCTAATACTCAGAATCCCCTCTCCAGCATATTATATGGGACGTCCCTTCTTGGGACTATAATGACCAGAATCCCCTCTCCAGCATATTGTATGGGAAGTCCGTTCTTGGGACTCTAATGATCAGAATCCCCTCTCCAGCATATTGTATGGGAAGTCCCTTCTTGGGACTCTAATGATCAGAATCCCCTCTCCAGCATACTATATGGGAAGTCCCTTCTTGGGACTGTAATGCTCAGAATCCCCTCTCCAGCATATTGTATGGGAAGTCCCTTCTTGGGACTCTAATGATCAGAATCCCCTCTCCAGCATACTATATGGGAAGTCCCTTCTTGGGACTACAATGATCAGAATCCCCTCTCCAGCATATTGTATGGGAAGTCCCTTCTTGGGACTCTAATGATCAGAATCCCCTCTCCAGCATACTATATGGGAAGTCCCTTCTTGGGACTACAATGATAAGAATCCCCTCTCCAGCATATTGTATGGGAAGTCCCTTCTTGGGACTCTAATGATCAGACTCCCCTCTCCAGCATATTATATGGGAAGTCCCTTCTTGGGACTACAATGATCAGAATCCCCTCTCCAGCATATTGTATGGGAAGTCCCTTCTTGGGACTACAATGATCAGAATCCCCACTCCAGCATATTATATGGGAAGTCCCTTCTTGGGACTACAATGATCAGAATCCCCTCTCCAGCATACTATATGGGAAGTCCCTTCTTGGGACTACAATGATCAGAATCCCCTCTCCAGCATATTGTATGGGAAGTCCCTTCTTGGGACTCTAATGATCAGAATCCCCTCTCCAGCATACTATATGGGAAGTCCCTTCTTGGGACTACAATGATAAGAATCCCCTCTCCAGCATATTGTATGGGAAGTCCCTTCTTGGGACTCTAATGATCAGACTCCCCTCTCCAGCATATTATATGGGAAGTCCCTTCTTGGGACTACAATGATCAGAATCCCCTCTCCAGCATATTGTATGAGAAGTCCCTTCTTGGGACTACAATGATCAGAATCCCCTCTCCAGCATATTGTATGGGAAGTCCCTTCTTGGGACTACAATGATCAGAATCCCCACTCCAGCATATTATATGGGAAGTCCCTTCTTGGGACTACAATGATCAGAATCCCCTCTCCAGCATACTATATGGGAAGTCCCTTCTTGGGACTACAATGATCAGAATCCCCTCTCCAGCATATTGTATGGGAAGTCCCTTCTTGGGACTCTAATGATCAGAATCCCCTCTCCAGCATACTATATGGGAAGTCCCTTCTTGGGACTACAATGATCAGAATCCCCTCTCCAGCATATTGTATGGGAAGTCCCTTCTTGGGACTACAATGATCAGAATCCCCTCTCCAGCATATTATATGGGAAGTCCCTTCTTGGGACTACAATGATCAGAATCCCCTCTCCAGCATATTGTATGGGAAGTCCCTTCTTGGGACTACAATGATCAGAATCCCCTCTCCAGCATACTATATGGGAAGTCCCTTCTTGGGACTACAATGATCAGAATCCCCTCTCCAGCATATTATATGGGAAGTCCCTTCTTGGGACTACAATGATCAGAATCCCCTCTCCAGCATATTGTATGGGAAGTCCCTTCTTGGGACTACAATGATCAGAATCCCCTCTCCAGCATATTGTATGGGAAGTCCCTTCTTGGGACTACAATGATCAGAATCCCCTCTCCAGCATATTATATGGGAAGTCCCTTCTTGGGACTACAATGATCAGAATCCCCTCTCCAGCATATTGTATATGAAGTCCCTTCTTGGGACTACAATGATCAGAATCCCCTCTCCAGCATATTATATGGGAAGTCCCTTCTTGGGACTACAATGATCAGAATCCCCTCTCCAGCATATTGTATATGAAGTCCCTTCTTGGGACTACAATGATCAGAATCCCCTCTCCAGCATATTGTATGGGAAGTCCCTTCTTGGGACTACAATGATCAGAATCCCCTCTCCAGCATATTGTATGGGAAGTCCCTTCTTGGGACTGCAATGATCAGAATCCCCTCTCCAGCATATTGTATGGTAAGTCCCTTCTTGGGACTGCAATGATCAGAATCCCCTCTCCTGCATATTGTATGGGAAGTCCCTTCTTGGGACTGCAATGATCAGAATCCCCTCTCCAGCATACTATATGGGAAGTCCCTTCTTGGGACTACAATGATCAGAATCCCCTCTCCAGCATATTGTATGGGAAGTCCCTTCTTGGGACTACAATGATCAGAATCTCCTATCCAGCATATTGTATGGGAAGTCCCTTCTTGGGACTACAATGATCAGAATCCCCTCTCCAGCATATTGTATGGGAAGTCCCTTCTTGGGACTGCAATGATCAGAATCCCCTCTCCAGCATATTGTATGGGAAGTCCCTTCTTGGGACTGCAATGATCAGAATCCCCTCTCCAGCATACTATATGGGAAGTCCCTTCTTGGGACTACAATGATCAGAATCCCCTCTCCAGCATATTGTATGGGAAGTCCCTTCTTGGGACTACAATGATCAGAATCCCCTCTCCAGCATATTGTATGGGAAGTCCCTTCTTGGGACTACAATGATCAGAATCCCCTCTCCAGCATATTGTATGGGAAGTCCCTTCTTGGGACTACAATGATCAGAAACCCCTCTCCAGCATATTGTATGGGAAGTCCCTTCTTGGGACTACAATGATCAGAATCCCCTCTCCAGCATATTGTATGGGAAGTCCCTTCTTGGGACTCTAATGATCAGAATCCCCTCTCCAGCATACTATATGGGAAGTCCCTTCTTGGGACTACAATGATCAGAATCCCCTCTCCAGCATATTATATGGGAAGTCCCTTCTTGGGACTACAATGATCAGAATCCCCTCTCCAGCATATTATATGGGAAGTCCCTTCTTGGGACTCTAATGATCAGAATCCCCTCTCCAGCATATTATATGGGAAGTTCCTTCTTGGGACTCTAATGATCAGAATCCCCTCTCCAGCATATTATATGAGAAGTCCCATCTTGGGACTCTAATGATCAGAATCCCCTCTTCAGCATATTATATGGGAAGTCCCTTCTTGGGACTACAATGATCAGAATCCCCTCTCCAGCATATTATATGGGAAGTCCCTTCTTGGGACTACAATGATCAGAATCCCCTCTCCAGCATATTGTATGGGAAGTCCCATCTTGGGACTACAATGATCAGAATCCCCTCTCCAGCATATTGTATGGGAAGTCCCTTCTTGGGACTACAATGATCAGAATCCCCTCTCCAGCATATTATATGGGAAGTCCCTTCTTGGGACTACAATGATCAGAATCCCCTCTCCAGCATATTATATGGGAAGTCCCTTCTTGGGACTCTAATGATCAGAATCCCCTCTCCAGCATATTGTATGGGAAGTCCCTTCTTGGGACTGCAATGATCAGAATCCCCTCTCCAGCATACTATATGGGAAGTCCCTTCTTGGGACTACAATGATCAGAATCCCCTCTCCAGCATATTGTATGGGAAGTCCCTTCTTGGGACTACAATGATCAGAATCTCCTATCCAGCATATTGTATGGGAAGTCCCTTCTTGGGACTACAATGATCAGAATCCCCTCTCCAGCATATTGTATGGGAAGTCCCTTCTTGGGACTACAATGATCAGAAACCCCTCTCCAGCATATTGTATGGGAAGTCCCTTCTTGGGACTACAATGATCAGAATCCCCTCTCCAGCATATTGTATGGGAAGTCCCTTCTTGGGACTCTAATGATCAGAATCCCCTCTCCAGCATACTATATGGGAAGTCCCTTCTTGGGACTACAATGATCAGAATCCCCTCTCCAGCATATTATATGGGAAGTCCCTTCTTGGGACTCTAATGATCAGAATCCCCTCTCCAGCATATTATATGGGAAGTTCCTTCTTGGGACTCTAATGATCAGAATCCCCTCTCCAGCATATTATATGAGAAGTCCCATCTTGGGACTCTAATGATCAGAATCCCCTCTTCAGCATATTATATGGGAAGTCCCTTCTTGGGACTACAATGATCAGAATCCCCTCTCCAGCATATTATATGGGAAGTCCCTTCTTGGGACTACAATGATCAGAATCCCCTCTCCAGCATATTGTATGGGAAGTCCCATCTTGGGACTACAATGATCAGAATCCCCTCTCCAGCATATTATATGGGAAGTCCCTTCTTGGGACTACAATGATCAGAATCCCCTCTCCAGCATATTGTATGGGAAGTCCATTCTTGGGACTACAATGATCAGAATCCCCTCTCCAGCATATTGTATGGGAAGTCCCTTCTTGGGACTGCAATGTTCAGAATCCCCTCTCTAGCATATTGTATGGGAAGTCCCTTCTTGGGACTACAATGATCAGAATCCCCTCTCCAGCATATTATATGGGAAGTCCCTTCTTGGGACTACAATGATCAGAATCCCCTCTCCAGCATATTGTATGGGAAGTCCCTTCTTGTGATTCTAATGATCAGAATCCCCTCTCCAGTGTCTATTTTCACTCAACTCATTCGCGCCTGCGCAGAAGGCTCCAAAAACAATAACATTGAACCTGCGAGCGAAGCCCCGCCCACCTGAGTAAGCTCTGCCTCTAATGGCGGAGCTGGAGAGCTATTTTGCATGCGAGCCCCGCCCCTTTCCGAGCCCTCTTTTTGGGATGTTGTGTGAGCGCAGCCCCGCCCTCCTGTCGAGGAGGCCACGCCCCTTCTGAGAGCCCCTCCAATGGCGGAGCAGGGAGAAGGAGCCCCGCCCCTTTTACTTGGATGAGTGCGTCGTGCGTGCGCGCTCCCGACGCGGCGCCTGCGCAGTGCGGCCGGCCCGCCCATTCCGCCGCTGTTTATTCTTCTGGCTCTTGTTCCCCTCAGAAGCGGCGTCGGTGTCATGGCGGCCGGGCAAGGCACCATGGCGAACGGCGGGGAAGGCGGCGGCGGAGGAGGAAGCGGAGGCCCAGGGCCGAGCCCTGCCTCCGCCTCGGGACCGGGCCCACCCCCTGCGCCGCCGCCTCTTCCCCCTCCGCCTCAGGCCTCGGCCTCCGAAGTGGGCCCTCCTCCTTCGTCTTCCTCCTCCTCGTCGTCGTCCTTCTTCTTCGGCCTGGGCTTGCCGGCCCACCTCACGCTCTCCTACCCGACGGGGGGCGCCGCTTCCGCTTCCGCCGCGGCCTCCTCCACCTGCCCGCCTTCCTCCTCGTCCTCCTCGGCGTCGCCTCAGCCCGGCCGCAGCCTGGAGAAAGTCCTCGAAGAAGCCGCCAGCTCGGGCCTGCTCTGCCTCAGCGCCAGGAAGCTCCGCGACTTCCCCGCCAGCGCCTCCGGAGCCGCTTGCGACCTCAGCGACACCGTCCAGGCCGGTGAGGAGGCTTCCCATGCGGGGAGGTCGGGGCCAGGGTCGCCTTGACAGCCCTACCGTCATTCCCCGGATGTCATTGCTTCCAAACAAACAAACAATGTGCAGTCTAAGCCAGGTCTGGATGGCTATCTGTCAGGAGGGCTTAGACCGGGTTTGGGCGAACTTGGGCCCTGCAGGTGTTTGGGACTGCAACTCCCACCATTCCTAACAGCCTCAGGCCCCTTCCTTTCCCCCCTCAGCTGTTAGGAATGGTGGGAGTTGCAGTCCCAAACACCTGCAGAGCTCCAGTTTGCCCAGACTTGGTCTAAGCCCTCCTGACAGATAGCCATCCAGCCCCAGTGCAAAAACCTCCAGAGAAGGAGGCTCCAACGGACTCCTAAGTAGTCTGCACATCTCTAGAGTTAAAAAGGACCCCCAAAGGTCATCCAGTCCAACCCCCTTCAGCCAGGCAGGAAGGCACAGTCCAAGCCCTCCAGACAGATGGCCATCTGGTCTCAGTGCAAAAACCCCAAGAGGAGCCTCCATCCGACTCCTAGGTGTTCTGTGCTTCTCTAGAGTTAAAAAAGGCCCCCAAAGGTCATCCAGTCCAATCCCCTTCAGCCAGGCAGGAAGGCACAGTCCAAGCCCTCCAGACAGATGGCCATCTGGTCTCAGTGCAAAAACCTCCAGAGAAGGAGGCTCCAGCAGACTCCTAAGTAGTCTGTACATCTCTAGAGTTAAAAAGTACCCCCAAAGGTCATCCAGTCCAACCCCCTTCAGCCAGGCAGGAAGGCACACTCCAAGCCCTCCAGACAGATGGCCATCTGGCCTCAGTGCAAAAACCCCAAGAGAAGGAGGCTCCATCCGATTCCTAGGTAGTCTGTACTTCTCTAGAATTAAAAAGGGCCCCCAAAGATCATCCAGTCCAACTCCCTTCAGCCAGGAAGGAAGACACAATTAAAGCCCTCCTGACAGATGGACTTCTTGCCGCTGCTTAGAAACCTCAAGAAAAGGAGACTCCACTGGAAGACACCAGTCCAACCTCTTTCAGCCAAGCAGGAAGGCACTGTCCAAGCTCTCCAGACAGATGGCCATCCATAATAATAATAATAATAAAACTTTATTTATACCCCGCTTCCATGTCCCCAAGGGACTTGGTGAGGCTTACATGAGGCCAAGTCCACAGTACATCAATAAACAAAGGCAATAACAAAATAATCAATACAAAACAGTTAAAATAAATCCTTGGGAAGTGAGTTCCAGAGTCGGGGGGCCACCACTGAGAAGGCCCTTTCCCTCGCCCCACCAATCGTGCCTGCGAAGGAGGTGGGAGCGCGAGCAGGGCCTCCCCAGATGATTGAAGATATCGTGTGGGTTCGTACACAGAAATGCGGTCCAAAGGTTAGGCAGGCCAACCCCCTTCAGCCAGTAAGGAAGACACAGTGAAAGCCCTCCCATCAGATGGCCATCCCACCTCTGTTTAGAAACCTCCAGAGAAGAAGGCTCCACTGGAAGAGACCGTCTGGTCCAACTTCTTTCAGCTAGTCAGAAAGACACAGTCGAAGCCCTCCATGACAGATGGCCATGCAGCCTCAGTTCAAAAACCTCCAGAGAAGGAGGCTCCACCCCACTCCTAAGTAGTTGGTACTTCACTAGTGTCGGAAGAAACCCCCAAAGGTTAGCCAGGCCAACCCCTTCAGTCAGTAAGGAAGACACAAGGAAAGCTCTCCCGACAGATGGCCATCCTGTCTCTGTAGAAACCTCCAGAGAAGGAGGCTCCACTGGAAGAGACCGTCTCTTTCAGCTAGTCAGAAAGACACAATCAAAGCCCCCCATGACATATGGCCATGCAACCTAAGTTCAAAAACCTCCATAGAAGGGAGGCTCCACCCCACTCCTAAGTAATTGGTACTCCACTAGAGTCAGAAGAAACCCCCAAAGGTTGGCCAGACCAACCCCCTTCAACTAGTAAGGAAGACACAGTGAAATCCCTCCCGACAGATAGCCATCCCACCTCTGGGTTGTTGTAGGTTTTTTTGGGCTATATGGCCATGTTCTAGAGGCATTCTCTCCTGATGTTTCGCCTGCATCTATGGCAAGCATCCTCAGAGGTAGCCATAGATGCTTGCCATAGATGCAGGTGAAACGTCAGGAGAGAATGCCTCTAAAACATGGCCATATAGACCGAAAAAACCTACAACAACACAGTGATTCTGGCCATGAAAGCCTTCGACAATACATCCCACCTCTGTTTAGAAACCTCCAGAAAAACAGGCTCCACTGGAAGAGACCGTCTGGTCCAACGTCTTTCAGCTAGTCAGAAAGACACAGTCGAAGCCCTCCATGACAGATGGCCATGCAGCCTCAGTTCAAAAACCTCCAGAGAAAGAGGCTCCACCAGACTCCTAGGTAGTGTGTACTCCACTATATTTAAAAAGGACCCCCAAAAGTCATCTAGTCCAACCCCCTTCAGCCAGGAAGGAAGACACAGTGAAACCCCTCCCAACATATGGCCATCCCGCCTCTGTTTAGAAACCTCCAGAGAAGGAGGCTCCACTGGAAGAGACCATCCAGTCCAGTGGTTCTCAACCTGTTGGTCCCCAGGTGTTTTGGCCTGCAACTTCCAGAAATCCCAGCCAGTTTACCACCTGTCAGGATTTCTGGGAGTTGAAGGCCAAAACATCTGGGGACCCACAGGTTGAGAACCACTGATCCAGTCCAATCCCCTTCAGCCAGGCAGGAAGACCCAATCAAGGCCCCCCTGGCAGATGGCCATCCAGCCTACAGAAGGATGTCATCCCTACAGAAGTAGAGGACTGGTGCTGTTCACGCGTAGGTCCTGTTTGAACTTTTATAATTTGCACTTCTTGTGGATTGCATTGCAGTCATTCCTGCTAAAGTGGACACATTTCTAATTAAGAAAATAAAATCTGTTGTCAGTGATCACTGACAGCGGCTACCAAAGGAAACTGCACAAGAATCAAAAGGAAAAACTTCCAAACCTTGTTTACACAGTAAAGATTATATGAAACACACATGCACAAAGAGTGGACTGTGTGCCCCCATTATCCCCAGCATTGAGGTGATGGAGGTTATTGGTATTAGATATTTATTTGCACCCCAATTTTATCTCAAGTGCTCGCAACCATTAAAAGCAACAGCACAATGCAAAACCTTCAGAACACAAACACACATATATTATATAGTATAGAATTAAACATACCGAATTAAAACCAGTTAAAAGTACTGGAAATACTAAAAGGCACTCTCTTGTCCCACTCTTAACCACTTTGTTCTTTTAAAGGCTATCTTTAAAGTTAACTTAATGCTTGGGAGTCAGGCCAAGCCTTTAGAGGGAGAAGGAGATCATTTCCCTCCTAAGTTGGTTCAGAGGAGAACCACAGCTCCCATTATCCCCAGCATTGAGGTGATGGAGCTTGCTATTGTTAACTGCTTTGAGTCTTCTGTGGAGAGAAAAGGCAGAGTGTAAATAAACATAATACTAATATTACTAGTAATATGTATTTATTTGCATTCTATTTTTATCTCTTTAATTGAACTGCAGAGCAACTCATGGCTGTTCAAAACAACGCAATTTCAAATGTCCAGCATATAAACATTGTAGATCATTGATTTCTGTGTCTCACTCTATCTTACTGTTTATATGCGTTAGCTTTTAATAAAAGCCTCCATTATCCTCTGCCATTCCAAAGGAGAACTGATGGATGCTGCATTAATGTCAGGAAGGGGATGGCTATCTGTTGGGGATACTTTGATTGTGGTTTTCCTGCATGGCAGAGGATTTGACTAAATGGCCCATGTGGTCTCTACTGACTCTGATTGTATGATTCGAAGATAACGCCTGTACTGTCTTGTCTAGAGAAGGTAGCTGGCTAGGAAAAGAGAGAAGTTGCCAAATTAGAATGCTGGTGATGGATGATAAAGGGCTTTATTGGCAACCTTGGATGTGGGTGTGTAAGGTATTGAAAAGGGATCTGGAGTTTTCTTTGGGAAAATAGGCTTTTGTAGAAATACTGGGCTTTGCACCAAATGGCATCTGGGGAAACAAAAGTGAAGCTGCATCGTGTTGAGAAGCCAAGGCCCCTGCAGTGCTAGCTTATTGTCATTTCCTTCACTCCTTTGCTTTTCAGACAAATTGTGCCCAGCGTGTGTTTAAAACAAACAAAAAATCCACTTCTAAAACACCAAGTATTGGGTAAACTGAGCTGGAACTAAGCTAGGTGGCTGACTTGCTGTGGGAGGAGAAAATTACTTTGTCCCCTTGGTTCCCTCTTATCCATCTTCCTCTACCCCACAAATCCGAAACATTTGGGCTGTGTAGAAGGACAGCAGCATGTTACACAACTTGTAGTTTTCAGGTGAGGACATAACAATGGGAAGATGGGATGAGTATTGACAAAAGGGGGTGAACGCCATAATAGGGAGGGAAGAGGGGCTTAGTTTCTTGCAGGAGGAGGATTAATCTATGCTGTGTTTCTGAGGATTTGGGAAAAATGCAATTGTTGTGGCACAGGAGGGTGGAAGGGGCTATATTACAGGCTTGTCTGAGTAAGTCAATAGCTCGGTGTCCTTTTGTAGTGGAGGGGAAAACGAAGCTAGTGCCTTAAGAGCCTGGGCTGAGAAATTCAGGATTGTGGGATTGGCGACTGTGCAATTGGTGTGTGCAAGCACCACGTGAAGCCTTGAGAGGTAAGGATAGGTTATGAGGAAGGGAGCGTTTGGAGGGTGAGCACAATGGCACACAATAGCGGTTCTTGGATTGCTTGGCCAGAATGGCAAGATAAGAAAGGGAATGACAGGTAGGTGTGACAGTGGGGGCGGGACATGACACATTTGTCTCCACATGCACACAACGCCTGATGCAGCCAGCCGCTTCCCACAAGCTGCTTCTAAGTGATAGCATGTGTTTTAATGAGAGTATATCAAACGCTGTTTTGCTGTGTAAGGCTTGTCAGTCCAACGGGGTGTAATGCAGATTTTTCTGGTATGCCTTTGAAGCACATGAGAGGGGGAAAGTAATAGAGACACGTGGAGTTGTTTGTTTGTAAATGCAATGGAATCTGCATTTTTATGGCTTTGTATGGAAACTGTTTAGTAATGCAGTTAGCTCTCTGCAGTAGAACAATGGGATGCACATGCTTCAGCAGGTTTGACTTTTATACAGATTCATAAGGTTATTTTTCAGAGGCCTATACATCTCTTAAATCAACCCTGGTGTCTATCCATTTCTCCAAAACGACAGTTATATTAATGTTGAAACTGAGACGGCTATTTGGGGAGGGATATTAGCATATATATTTTTCCATTCTGAGTTTAAAACTGTAGCATCTGCCCATTTTGGATAAATGTGTGTTCTCATGATTTTTTCCCCTTATCAGCTAAGCACAATTTCTCCATATGGATGTCAGCATGAAAATAATCCTGTAAATTTAACCCTAGTTTTAAGATCCTATCTTGTTTTTATTCAAGTAACTATAGTTTCCTTGTATTGTCGAAGGCTTTCATGGCCGGAATCACTGGGTTGTTGTAGGTTTTTTTGGGCTATATGGCCATGTTCTAGAGCAGGGATCTACAACTTTTTAAAAAGAGGGCCAGGTCACAGTCCCTCAAACTGTTGGAGGGCCGGATTATAATTTGAAAAAAGCATGAATGAATTCCTTATGCACATTGCATGTATCTTATTTGTAGTGCAAAAAACAAAAACAAAACAAAAAACACACACTCACATGAAAACAATACAATAATTAAAATGAAGTACAATTTTAACAAATATAAACTTATTAGTATTTCAATGGGAAGTGTGGGCCTACTTTTGGCTGATGATAGGATTGTTGTTATGTGTTTTCAAGTAGTTTCAGATTCAGGTTGACCCGGGTAAATGACCATGGAGGGCTGTATCCGGCCCCCGGGCCATAGTTTGAGGACCCCTGTTCTAGAGGCATTCCCTCCTTGCCATAGATGCAGGCGAAACGTCAGGAGAGAATGCCTCTAGAACAAGGCCATATAGCCCCAAAAAACCTACAACAACCCAACTATGGTTTCCTTGTTTAAACCAAGCAGGAAACTTGGATAATTTATTGTACGTTGATGTGGATGAAAGGAAGGAAGGGGTGGTGTGCAGGTTCATGTTGAACTGAGATACATCCTCCTAATTTGGGCCACCAATTCTGTCATTCTCAAAGGATGAGAGGTGACACACATGTCCAAACAATAGGATGGGCATTTCGTTCCTTAGTTCTAGGACATTCCATAGTTTTGGAAGACATTTATACTGAAAAGCATTGTGAAGCCTTTTTCGTGTAGAACTGAGCAGGATATGAAAGCATCAGCTTATTTTGTGGGCAGACTGACTGCCAGGGAAGTTCATGTTCTGTCCATGTTGCTGGTTTAACAAGAATAGCATGTGGTTTCCTGAAGTCTGCTTCTTTTCTAAAACAAGTTTTATAACGCTCATAATTGCAAAGAGAAACATCTAAATGTATGGGTAGTGCCTGCTTTTAAGGCATAAAAGAGCAAAATGTCCTTCACCCAAGTGATTCGTGGGCTCTTGGAACGAAGCATTAAAATGTATTTTGATGCCTGTTTTGGATGTAGAACATGGGTTCCCCCTCCTTTTCTTTGTTTTTGGTATCCTGCCAGATTTGAGTTCTGTGCCGAGAAACTACATTCAGATCCTTTGGAGCCTTGTATGGCAATATGGTAGTTGTGAGTCTTGAAATGCTCCTCTATGTTCAAAGGCATTGAATTAGTATTTTGTCAGTGTGGTCAGAGAGATGCACAGAAAACAATTTTAATGTGAAGTAGTAATCTTTGGTTGGATTGGATGGCCCACAAGGTCTCTCTATGATTCTATGATTTCATCCAGTGGTTTCATGTGGACGGTACATAGTGTATGGGGTGGAGAGATAGGATAGATTAGAGATGGAGAACTCTTCCCAGGATGGGGGCCAATTGAACAGAATCGCAACCAGGAGTGATGTGCCATGATTTCTTTGCGTTGCAGTGGTTTTGAGTGATAAAAACAGGTGATGCCTAGGGGACTTCAAGGATCTCAGCCTTTTGGGATCCCTTAGCATAACTATCATGGGGTGGAGCTGTTGACTTTTGGCCATGCATGGGTTTAAGGCAGTGGTTCTCAACCTGTGGGTCCTCAGATGTTTTGGCCTTCAACTCCCAGAAATCCTAACAGCTGGCAAACTGGCTGGGATTTCTGGGAGTTGTAGGCCAAAACATCTGGGGACCCACCGGTTGAGAACCACTGGTTTAAGGAAACCCTGAAGCACAGTGCTCCTTGACGTCACATGAGATAACTAGTCCAGAAAATGTCATAGAACTGATGCTGTCAGAAACTACAAAAAGTCCAGGAGAATTGAGAGAGGTTGCACTTCCTTTGTTCTTTCATGGATCTTCCTTCTTCAGACTGCTTCTGTAACTCAGCTTTTTAATAAGAGGTTTGTGTAGTAATCCCTGACTGCTTTCATTTTGTATAAAAACATTTCACATCAAACTAGAGGACTATAAAAACAGATCTGAATTTGTCTTGGACTGTTCTTAGGCCTTGAACAATTAAGGTGAAGTCTCTTAGTCATGATCTGTTTGCATCTGCTGTAAATACAGGCTATTGCTGTTACACAGCAAGGCTGGGCATTTTTATTTTTGTATGAGCTATCCAAGATAATGTTATCCCAAGTGGTAAATAAAGCACGGTAAAGTTAACATTGAAAATAATCAACTAGAAGTGTCATGAACACAATTTCATTTTGAGCAAGTCATTTTGTCACAATAGTTAGAAAACACATTTGCCAAGAGCAGCATGCAGCAACAAAATCATGAACTTATGCTCTTAATTAAATGTAGCCTGAGATAAAATCATATTTATGCACTGCCTGAAAGTAGATTGGGAGGGACAGGCACTGCTGTATCTGTGGAGCAGAGGGAGAAGCCCATAAATGTAGCTTCACTTCTTAAAACACTGCTCTCAATCATAGTTGCTAGCCTAACTATCTCCTGGCAGTCTCTTTTTCATTGTTATTTGTCATCAGCCTTTGAATGAGAGACCTCCATAAGTCTTACTCCGCAGCAACCTTCTCATGCTTTACAAATTCAGGTCATTTATGGCTTCCTTGATGAGTCAAACCTATTTGCAAACCTTCTGTTTTTCCTTAATATCTCCTAACTTTATGGTCTTTTCACATCCCTCTGTAGCTGAATTCAGTGCAAAATGTGTTCATACAGTATTTTGAAAGTTTGAGAACCCAGTATCGGCTCTTTGATTTGGGAGCAGAGGCAAGGTAGTCTTCAGAGCAATTAGATTTTCCAAATGCTGTTATTATTTTCCATCCCTTCTTCAGAGCTTGTTTTTCCTGTTTAAGGCCATTCCCCTGTCTGGAGAGGAAAAGGCAGGCAGCCATCATAGCTGTTAAGTAGAATTGAATTTTTCTGGAGCTTTTGCCTATTAATGGTGCTTTCATGGGGCTCCTGATCAGATGAATAATGTTGTGTTGAGTCTTGAAGCTGCTCCTTTGACCCCAGGGCCTTGGCAGATTAAATTGCTCCTAGCCAGCCTCCTTGAGATCCTTGTTAGGTATAATCCTCTATGAAACCTTTAAGGCTGTCAGGACTGTCTTGGTCATGCTGTCATTATTCCATACTGGAGGAATGAGGGAATTTATTCATCAACATTTGCTATGACTGTGCTGGAGTCCTACCTAATTTTCCAACCAAAAAACAACAGCCTCAAACCCAAACCATACTCACTGAAAACACAACACATTTTTGCAGTGTCCAAGATTTGGGAACATTAATGTTCTTTAATGTTTCAAGTACAGCCAGACAAAACATAAATTCTTTCCCAGAGAGGAAAAGGAGGTGTTTATATGTGGTTCAGTTCTTATGACTGTGGCTTAGAGGAATCTGAACTGTTCCCTGGTGGGGTTGGGAAAACACTCTCTGCTTAATGATAGGTAAAGGTTTTCCCCTAACATTAAGTTCAGTTGTGTCCAACTCTGGGGGTTGGTGCACATCTCCATTTTTAAGCTGAAGAGCCAGTGTTGTCTATAGACACCTCCAAGATTATGTGGCCAGCATGACTGCATGGAGCGCTGTTACTTTCCTGCTGTAGCAGTACCTATTGATCTACTTACATTGTATGTTTTCGAATTGCTAGTTTGGCAGAAGCTGGGGCTGACAGTGGAAGCTCATGCCGCTCCCCAGATTCGAACCTGCGACCTTTCGGTCAACAAGCTTAGCAGCTCAGTGTTTTAACCCACTGCTCCACCGGGGGCTCCAATGATAGTTTGGGTTATAGTGGACACTGGGATTATGTTCCAGTATCTTGAATGCGAGCTCAAGCAAGGAAACCAGCGTTCCCTATTAGCAATAAGGAATTTGTTTTGTTCACACTTCATTGAATTCACACTATCTTTCTTTTGGTGATTGTAAAGCTTAAAGATTAATAGGTGAGATGCACCAAAGGTGCACATAACGCAGAAGAATCTGATCTTAAGGACTTCTCTTTTCTTGAGATTAGTTTCATTAGTGATAGGGTGCTTCAGACTAGTCTGTCTCCCAGCCCCCTCCCAACTCTAATTACATAGAAACATAAGCCCCATCCCTTAGCAACAAGGAAAAGATAAATTCCCTTATTTGGAAAGAATTAATGTTCCCCTCTGACATTGTCACTGAGTACTGCAGAAGTGACAGATGTCAACCATAATAGTAGAATATATGCCCTTGTAGTGGATGACAATTCAAAGTCCTTTGGTTCTGCTGCTGGGTGGATGAGTCAGAAACTGAAGATGTGGATGGAAGATTTCTCAGAGGTTAGCACTTCTCGTTCTTCAGGAATCAAACAATGGAGGCTGTAATAAAACCTTAATGTTTGCCTTGCATAGTGAACTATAAGTTAAGAAATCCTAGACTACATTTTTAACCTGAAAACTTGGTTCAACCTATTCATAAGACAAGCCAATAATTGCCGATGCCTCACCCTCACGTATTGTGTGTAGTAACCAAAAAGCAACAGGACTCACCTGAAACTTAATCAGGGGAAAAAAGACCCAGCCTTAATGTACTGAACTAGCTGTCCCTGCCACACGTTGCTGTGGCCCAGTCTGTTGATCTGGAAAATAAAGTAATGAGAAAGTGTTGGTTTCTAATATATGTAATTTCTTTATGCCTGTAGGTAAATGGTATTTCTTGCTGTTTCTTTGTCAGCGTTGATGTGGAGATTGTCTGGTTTGCCCACCCTGGAACATACAACACATCATTGTCCTTTAAGAGTCCCTTTCAAATCTATGATACTATATCTGTCTATATCTCTGACTGGATGGCTCTTTGTCAGGAGGACTTTGATTACGTTTTCTTGGCCTGATGAAGGGAGTTGGATTGGATGGCCTTAAGTATTTTCTGTTGGTCATCGGGGTTCTGTGTGGGAAGTTTGCCCCAATTCTGTTATTCGTGGAGTTCACAATGCTCCTTGATTGTAGGTGAACTATAAATCTCAGTAACTACAACTCCCAAATATCAAGGTCTATTTCCCCCCCAAACTCCATCTGTGTTTATATTTGGGTATATTGAGTATTCGTGCCAAGTTTGGTCCAGATCCATCATTGTGTGAGTCCACAGTGCTTTCTAGATGTAGGTGAACTACAGCTCCAAAACTCAAGGTCAATGCCTACCAAATCCTTCTGGTATTTTCTGTTGGTCAGGGGAGTCCTGTGTGCCAATTTTGGTTCAATTCCATTGTTGGTGGAGTTCAGAATGCTCTTTGATTATAGGTGAACTATAAATCCCAGCAACTACAACTCTCAAATGACAAAATCATAATTTTTTGAGTGATGGTCACTCCTTGTGTTGTGAAACGTATTGTTGCCAAATTTGGTGTGATTTCGTTCATTGGTTCTTTTGTTTTTAAGGTCCTCATTATGCACAGAGCATTTATATATATATATATAGATGATGTTGATGTACTCCTTAATGAAAGGAGATTCCATCTGAACATGAGGAAAAACTTCCTGACTGTGAAAGCTGTTCAGCAGTGGAATTCTCTGCCCCAGAGTGTGGTGGAGGCTCCTTCTTTAGAGGTTTTTAAATAGAGGCTAGATGGCCATCTGTCAGGGGTGCTTTGAATGCAATATTCCTGCTTCTTGGCAGGGGGTTGGACTGGATGGCCCATGAAGTCTCTTCTAACTCTATGATTCTATACTGCTTCCTCCAACGGAATAAAGAACTAAGAATGCTGTGCATGTCACATACTGCAGTTTAACGGCTTAAGCTTCTTAGGTGTTGTAGAAACTTGGTAGTGAAACCAAATTCTTCTTCACTAGCAAGTTATGACCCGCATTTGTATCACGAGTTATACTTGTTTACAACTAAAATGTCAGAATTTGGAAGTGATAGATAAAATTCCCTCTTTTGGCATATGGCTCTTGTCCCCTATTGAGGGCTGTCAGATTTTTTTTTCCACCGGTCTCTTAAATAGATCTTTTGTATTGTCAAAACCAAACGGAAGCAGCTTGGCCACTTGCCGGAACATTCTTCTGAACCAGTTGGGAAGAGCAAAAAGAATAGCCCCAAGGTGGGCAAACAGTGGGATGTGTGTTGGCCTACTTTTCTGTAGCAGCCTCAAATATTTGATCTGAAGGGATCAAAGGAGACCCATATTGAAAGTGTATTTTGAAATGTTTCACCTCATCTCACCTTTTGCAGTTTGTTTCGTTCCACAGGGGACATGTCTGCGATCAGAAACAAGCCTTACACCAAAGCGGTGTTCGGGCTTTGATAAGAATTGTCAGGTCATATTCCTTGACTTAAGTAATGTGATATATTGACTCGAGCCCATAGCCACTCTTTTAGATAACATACAGTTTGGCAAGTTGTGGCTCCTGGTTTCTGAGCAGAAAATTCTCAGGGGCATTTTACTTTCATTCTGGATTGTGCACAATGTTCACTGTAGCCATTATTAAACATCTTCCAGCACACGGAGCTAGTAATCTTACAGGACAGGAATCTAGTTATTATTACTGCCAGATTGCTCCGAGGTTCTTCCTCGCAGCTCTTCATCTCGTGCATGTTAAGCTTAAATGGATTTATAAATCTAATCTCAGCGATTCATAGCGTAGGCAACATGCAAAGAAATAAGTCTGAATGCCGCAGTTCGAATAAGAAGCTACTGAAGCAAATGAGGCTTGGGATTTGACAGGGCATCTTTGACATAATTCCATGTTTTGCACAGGCAAAGGAAACTTGAAATCCCTTTCCACTCAGGGAGTGTCCCTCACTTATGTGTAGCAATTCTGCTGTTTGAGCCAAAGGGCATTATTAATTGTTAAACCTAGAGGTCACGCTGAAAGCATGTTCCGGGTGTATGCACTTCTTTTCGGTGCTTTGTACGGGTGTGCTTTATTGAAGAAAAGAATAGCGATGTGGGCAGACGGAAGCATTGTTTCCTGTCAGTGCTCATGAATGCATTCAGTCATTGGGCCTAATGCTCAGAATCCTGTGTCAGGGAAGGGGAGGATCAGTCGCACAGAAACTGTGAGGCTGTCCCTGGAAAGAGGAATGCAGTGTCTTATCTGCCTGAATACTTCTGCTTCCAGGTGACGTTAAGATGGTTGAACTCAAGGATTAAGAAAATTGTGGATTATAGCTGCCACGGTGTGGAAGGGATTATGGTTTTGCAATTCCTCGTACAGTTGAAGAATCTCCATTTAAGGAGTAAGGCCAGATTGACAAACCCAGGGGTTTTTTAGGCAGATGAATAGAGAGGGAAATGTTGCATACATATATGTGTGCACGTGCATGTTTTTGAATGCTTTTATTTGTAAGATAGTGCTGTTTGTCACCTTGAAAACCTAAAGCCAGAATATAATCCTCTACCTACTATGCATTTATGACAAATATGGGATATCCGAAGATAGCCTTTCCATGCCCTCCCCCCAAAATTTCCCAGAGGTTTTTGGTTTGAACACAAGTGCTTATAGAATCATAGAATCATAGGGTTGGAAGAGACCTCAATGGGACATCCAGCCCAACCCCCTGCCAAGAAGCAGGAATATTGCATTCAATGCACCCCAACAGATGGCCATCCAGCCTCTGTTTAAAAGCTCCCAAAGAAGGAGCCTTCACCACACTCCGGGGCAGAGAGTTCCACAGCTGAACGGCTCTCACAGTCTGGAAGTTCTTCCTAGCGTTCAGATGGAATTTCCTTTCATGTAGTTTGAAGCCATTGTTCCGCGTCCTAGTCTCCAGGGAAGCAGAAAACAAGCTTGCTCCCTCCTCCCTATGACTTCCTCTCACATATTTATACATGGCTATCATATCTCCTCTCAGCCTTCTCTTCTTCAGGCTAAACATGCCCAGCTCTTTAAGCCACTCCTCATAGGGCTTGTTCTACAGACCCTTGATAAATTTAGTTGCCTTCCTCTGGACACATTCCAGCTTCTCAATGTTGGCCTGTTTTACAAGATTCTATCCTTGTAGTATTTGGGGCTCTGCTATGTGGGGATAGATTAAGCATCTTTATCCATCTTTAGATCAGAAAATGTGAAACTCTTTAGCTGCTGCCTCTCTGGCCTCCAAAGCTGGGAAAGATAGCAAACATTTATATTGCCTGTCTAGGCTTTGGAGAAGAAGATATTGCTCCTTGATGTCCAATAAGACTCTTTTCCCATCTTTCGTAGCTGATGGGAAGACACCCATTTCAGGAGAAATCCTTGTGGTGGAAAAGTTTTGATATCTCCCTTCCCTTGCAGTGATCACTAGGCCTTTGTGAGCAGGGAAGCCTTCCCTTTCTTACACACCAAGTGGAGTAGAGGATTGGTGAGGCTTGGCTCCACAACAGAGATACATGTGGAAAAGACCCTGGGGTCTTAGTAGACGACAAGCTGAACAGGAGCCAACAGTGTGAAGCTGGAGTTTAAAAAGCCAATGGGACTTTGAGCTGCATCCAAAGGAGTCTAGTGTCTAGTCATGGTGCTTGTCTCTTGGCATCATTTATCCAAGCTTTGTTTGGGGTCAATGGGTTAAGAGGCTGCTTTGTCAGAAGGCTTGATGCTTCCTGCCAAAAATAATTAAAAGAGGAGTCCCTTCTCACAACGTGAATTGATTGCCGTAATATCATAATTAGGCCTTTAATTCTGACCTTTACAAGATTTCCGTTATCATTCTGTCTCTGGCATAGAATGAGCTGGAGATTGCTGAGTCAAAGACTTCGCAGTTCACTTCCTCACCTTGTGATACTTTTTTTTACTACAGATGCCCAGTGTAAAAGAAAATCAGAAGAGAGTTGTGAGATTGGACTGTAACTCTGTTAGGAAAAGCTCTGACAGTGAAGGTCCTTTTTACAAAGTCTCGGCATCTGCCCAGCTTCTGCTTTTCTGTCTAGCTAGGCATTTATCCTCAGCAGCATTGACAATGGAAGGCTGTGAAAGAAGACTTCAGGTGCTTCCTAGATTGTTAAAAATATTTTTGTCGAGTTTCGCAAGGCTTACCAGAATTAGTTATTTTGTTTCAGATGTGCATAAAATTTGTTCTTTTTTCTGAATAAAAGGTTTTCTTAAACAAATTGGACAACTCTTCCTTTTTTGTGATGTAGTAACTTACTTTGTTGCAAATTATTTCTGCCTCTTGATACATTTTTGTTCACATGGTGGCCACAAAAACACTTACTTGGATACTTAAGGTATACTTATAATTCAATAATTCCCAGAAATGATTCTGGGAAGCTGGAAAATTGGGAAGGAAGAGAAAATGCTCACTTGCTCCTGGTTGTTTTCTTTGAGCCTCTGGCATTCTGTAGTATGCAGTTCCCTGGACATTCAGCCATTATGCTTGACGGTTGTTGCTGGACTGGTTGTCTTCCTTGCGTTTGTCTATTCTGCCCCCAGTGCCATGTGAGCAGCTACGAGTTGTAGCAGTGTATTTCATATATTCTTCATATATTGTGCATTTTGTACTATTGTGTTCCTTTGTCTGACTTGAATCTACTCTGGGTCTGCTGCCTATTCAAGTGCCATTAGAGCCCCCGGTGGTGTAATAGGTTAAGCCCTTGTGTTTGCAGGACTGCTGACCGACAGGTCAGGGGTTCGAATCTCGGAAGAGCAGGTTGAGCTCCCTCTGTCAGCTCCAGCTCCCCATACAGGGACATGAGAGAAGCCTCCCACAAGGATGGTAAAATATCAAACATCTGGGTGTCCCCTGGGCAACGTCCTTGCAGACGGCCAATTCTCTCACACTAGAAGCGACTTGCAGTTTCTCAAGTTGTTCCTGACATGAAAATATATATATAATTGGGTGATTGATCCTCTATTGCTGAAAAATATTGAAGGAAACAATTGTCTTGGCATCACACGGTTTTTAAGGCTTCCACTATAATCACCTTTTCTTGCTTAGCAGAAAGACCCCAAATACAAGAGCTTTCCCTCTTAAAGGAGATAATAATAATAATAATAATAATAATAATAATAATACAACTTTATTTATACCCCCGCCACCATCTCCCCAACTGGGACTCCTTCTTTGGAAGCTTTTAAACAGAGACTGAATGGCCATCTGTCAGGGGTGATTTGAATGCAATATTCCTGCTTCTTGGCAGGGGGTTGGACTGGATGGCCCTTGAGGTCTCTTCCAACTCTTTGATTCTCTGATTCTATGACTCGGAGCGGCTTACATGGGGCCAAGCCCAAACAACAAACTACAATATAACAATACAAATTGCAGTAAAAAAAAAAACATAACATTAAAATGTAAAACATCAAAACATATAAAACTCCTGCCCCGTTGAATGTTTTCTTCTGCCCTTTTGTGCTCAAATGTCCATCTTAAAATCTACTCAGTAGGCCCTTTGTGCTGTTGCTGTGACTGTATTGTCCATGATAATTTAAAATAGTCTTCTAACGTTGGGGTTTCTTTTTTAACCTCTCTCCAGTGTAGCTGAATAAATCCTATGAAATATTGATGAGGTGGGTGGAAATAATCAGGATTATGATTATTGAATAAGATTGTAAAAATACTACTCGGGATTGCATTTTAATTAGGCGATTATTCTATGACATCTGCTATTTTTGTATAGCCCCTCCCTCACAGATGGTTTCTAATTCTGTACAAGACTGTGATTTTTGTCATGTGAAACAGAGGCATACCGATCTTGTTAGCTTCCCTTTTTTAACTAGTGGAATGAAGTAACAAATAATCTGCATAGTAGGCTTTACAGACAGGGAAGGAAAAGCAGCGACGTTGGGAAGTATTAATCAGCCTTAAAGGGTTCGCTTGCATTTTTGTCTCCTCGTGTAACAGGGGTGAAGCCAAGGATGCTATTCTTTTTCTTCAGCGTGGAAAAGTTAGTGTTCCACACTGCTGGGTACCATCGTTCTTGCTCCCCCTTCCTCCGAAAAGGTCTATTAAACCAGAAGACATAACTGAGGATGTCTCTGCAAATTGAAAATGAATCATTTTAAAGGCTGTGTGCTGCCGTGTCTCTTCATAGATGGCGTGGGTGTTTTATGGCTTAGCTTCATTGGTACAGAGAGGGCAAAGATGTCTTATCCCAGTAGTGGAATGGTTTCCTAAATGCTGAGTGTCACATACGCAGCATTGCCATCGTATGCAATGCTTTACAGAGGCTTATAATTAAAAATAAAAACAGATTTGCATGATAACAGATTTGCCCACATATTTTCACCTATAGGGATTTGGTTCAGAAGGAGGAGTAAGGAGTTTGTCTCGATCAGAGGTTGGCACTATTGTATCTCCAGAAATGAGTAAGACAGAACCTCCCGTCATTGCTGATGGGAGTTGTATTCTAAAAGAAGAACATCTGGAGAATTTCCAGTTGTCTATTCATGATCTAAAGCAGTGGTTCGCAACCTGGGGTCCCCAGATGTTTTTGGCCTACAACTCCCAGAAATCCTAGCCAGTTTACCAGCTGTTAGGATTTCTGGGAGTTGGAGGCCAAAAACATCTGGGGACCCCAGTTTGAGAACCACTGATCTAAAGACTTCATGAGAAATATTGATTGCCTTCCCTTGTAAGAAGTCCCTTTGCGGAGGTAGAGAAGATCAGGATATAAAAGTTTTAAATAAAATAAATAAAATAAATAAGAAGGGAAGCTTGTGTTAGATCAGACACAAACTCCTATTATTTTCCTTTCTGTTCTCTCTGGATCTGCCAAGAAGAATAAATAGCTGTGGGAAACCATTGGTCCTTCTTTTGACCTCTCTGGTTGAAGTATGCCCCTTCTCAGATGCCTCTTATTTCCTCCTCCATTGTTCTAAATTAGATTATAAGCCGCCCCCAAGTTATGAACAAGATTCTGTAGGCTTGCTTTTGAGTTGAATTCATATGTAAGTTTTTTTCTTCGTGTCAGGAGTGACTTGAGAAACTGCAAGTTGCTTCTGGTGTGAGAGAATTGGCTGTTTGCAAGGACATTACCCAGGGGATACCCGGATGTTTTACCACCTTGTGAGAAGCTTCTCTCATATCCCTGCATGAGAAGCTGGGGCTGACAGACGGGAGATCACCCCGTTCCCCGGATTGGGGATAAAGCTTCATTTGAGACACATTTTCACATGCTCACTCTTTGAGGAGTGAATTTCCATTCATTTCACTTCCTGTCTCTCATCCCCATTCTAAGCTATGAGTTGTTGCAAGTCGGGTGTTTGTAACTTGAGGACTGCCTGTATCTAGTATCTAGCAATGTTTTTAAATTCAACTTCTGAAATCTTCAGTCATCATATTCAACAGTAAGGAGTTGTGGGAGTTGTCATTTCACCATCTGGAGGGAATAAAGACTTCCCATTCTTGTTCTAAGGAGCCCCTGATGGCGCAGCGAGTTAAACCCTTGTGCCGGCATTACTGAAGACCAACAGGTCGCAGATTCGAATCTGGGGAGAGCGGGATGAGCTCCCTCTATCAGCTCCAGCTCCTCATGCAGGGACATGAGAGAAGCCTCCCACAAGGATGATAAAACATCAAAACATCTGGGCGTCCTTTTAGACAGCCAATTCCCTCACACCAGAAGTGACTTGCAGTTTCTCAAGTTGCTCCTGACACGACAAAAAACAAAACAAAAACAAAAAAACAAACTTGTTCTGAACCCTGGTAATTGCTCTGCAAATGTAGCTATTACCATGAATCTTAGTTCGTTTGAGAAAAGTACCAAATTACAAGATGAAAATGTTGAAATGTTTTGTTGCCTTTTAAAGAAAAACACATTTATTATGCGAAGACTCAGCTTTTGGAAACATCTTCACCACCCTGCTTCTCTTTTTAAGATCTTTCCAAGAACAGATTTACTGAGATTCCACCTGAGGTATGGCAGTTTGCGCCGCTGGAGACGTTGAACTTGTATCACAACTGCATCAAATCCATCCCCGAAGCCATTAAAAACCTGCAGATGTTAACGTATCTCAACATCAGGTGGGTAATTGCTTTCATGCGACACATGTATAATTGCTTGGCATCAGAAGTAGCTCTCCAAATTGTGAGAATGTCAGATTTCCCCCTCTTCATTTGGGAAGACTAAACAACCATCTCTCAGTCTGTAGCTCAGAGGCCAAAAACCCTTAGGTAATGTCTTCTCTAATTTTGTTCCTGGTATTCCCTTTTTCAGATTGTGGTCCTTGAAACGCTAAGGTAAAGGCTTGCCATTCTATGCCTTTCTGCTTCTAACAGTTAAACTAAGGCAGAAAGAGCTTTGCTGATCTTGCATGCCTTTGGAGAGAATGGCTGGGCTGACTCAAGATTGGCAAAACGATGATGCTTCTTGAAAGGAAGCAATGTCAGTGTGTTCTGTGTTTGAGTGTGTTCTGTCCACTTTCTTTCTTGTAGAATATGAACAGATTTGGCCATGATCCTTTTGCTACATGAGTGTAAAAATTGCAAATACATGTTGCTTGTGGGGAATGGAAATATACATAATAGGTTTGTTTTTCTCCTTTTCCAAAGAGTAGAGGAAACTGTTCTCTGTGGAGCAACCTGCTAGTGTGGCCAGACTGTCAGGTATCCTGTCCGCTTTTTAAAGCCTCCAGCTGGCTTTTGTAAACTGAGCGTATGTGAACAGTGCTTTTGTTTTTAACTTTGACAGATTTTCCTTTTAATTCTCAGTCAGTCAGTAGCCTTTATTTCGGTCAACAAACCATCGGCTAAGTCAAGTGAAAGTAGGATGATGAAATACAACAATTAACAATTAATAACATCACATTTGGCTTATAATTAATAAAAACAAGTATCACCATTCACTATCAGATGAATGACTGACCTTTTAATTCTACACATCAGGATAGTTGCAACTTGTTTAAGAGCCTTCTCAGTGGTGGCCCCCTGGCTCTGGAACTCCCTAGGGAGATCAGACAGGCTCCCACCTTGTCCTCCTTTCGTAGTAAACTAAAAACCTGGATGTTCCGGTGCGCTTTTGATTAAGCAGCTCACCAGTAACTTTCTTGTCCCTACTTGAAGTTCCACACTTTACACCGGCCCGCATTTTACACTCCCATATGTTCTACCTCAACATGTGTTATGACAGTATTTCCTGTATTGTTGCATTTTCCTGCGCTCCTGTAAAAATGTATTGCACTCATTGAATCTGTACCTCAGTTATGTTTCTTTCAGCCGTATTGTTTTTATATTGCTTTCAATTGTGTTGCTATTTGTTTTATCTGATGTTTTAATTGGTTAAAGTGTTTTACATGTGTGTTTTAATTGTAATCTTGGGCGTGTCCTGTGTAAGTCGCCCCAAGTCCCCTAGGGGAGATGGTTGGCGGAGTATAAAAATAAAGTTGTTGTTGTTGTTGTTGTTGTTGTTATTATTATTGACCAGTGCCAATAATAGAGATTATTGAGGGATAGCTGTCTTTTTGTTCCTTGGGGTCCCATTTCACATCATGGAGGTTTCTATACTCAAACCTGGAAAAGAAGTAGAGTGATAAATATACACGAGAGGAGCGAGTTTGGTGTGGGAGGAGATTATGGGAGGCTGTACTCTCTCTGGTTTCATAAACAAGGAATGAGAAAATGGTTGTTTTATTTCGTTCTCAAAAGGAAAGGAGAGGAGTTATGGGCTGAGATGACAAATACAGGGTGCCAGCAGCATAACTTCCTTTTTTCAAAACTTAATAAAACCCATTGTATGAATCAGATGTTTTTTTTTATAATGTAGGCGCATACCTAAAGTTTTGTTTTACATAGTTTTGAAGATCAAATTAGATGAGTGACGCCCCCATTCTCCATACACTGAGTAAACTGATTTCTGGCGTTTGTCATGACTCTTGCCAGCATAGCAGGTGTTATGTTGGCAATTTCTTCCTGGATGTTGGTCTTCAAATCTTATATGGGTTTTTTTTAAATCCCGTGTTTATGTGAACCGTCCAAGGATCCTACAAGTTTTGAAGACCAACATCCAGGAAGAAATTGCCAACATAACGCCTGCTATGCTGGCAAGAGTCATGACAAATCAGTTTGTGTTTTATCCCTTTGGGAGCATTTCTTAACCCCCAAGGAGAGCTTATGACAATAGGGAGAACTTCCTGACCATAAGAACTGTTCAGTGGTGGAACTCTCTGCTTCAGAGTGGTACAAGCGCCTTCTTTAGAGGCTTTTAAGCAGAGGCTGGATGGCCATCTGTTGGGAGGGATCAGATTGTGCTTTTCCTGCCTGGCATAATGGGGCTGGACTGGATGCCCCCTGGGGTCTCTTCTAATTCTAAGATTCTATTATTCCATGACATGTCCTTCAGATGTCTTCAAGAAAAGATAACTACGTGACTGGAGTACACAAGAATGATAGCAGATTCATTCATTCTAGGTCCCTTTAAACACCAATATCTTGAGATATCTTATAGAAACATCAAAAATAGGTGACATCCCTTAACAAGTGTCTAAGACAGAGGTCCTCAGACTTTTTAAACAGAGGGCCAGGTAGCAGTCCCTCAAACTGTTGGAGGGCCGGATTATAATTTGAAAAAAACATGAATGAATTCCTATGTACACTGCACATATCTTCCTTGTAGTGCAAAAAAAACACTTAAAGCAGTAAAAATATTAAAATAACAATTTTTACAAATATAAACTTAGTATTTCAATAGGAAGTGTGGGCCTGCTTTTGGCTGATGAAATAGGATTGTTGTTGTTGTGTGCTTTCATGTCATTTCAGACTTAGGTTAACCCTGAGTGAGGGCCGGGTAAAGGACCTTGGAGGGTCGTATCCTGCCCCCGGGCCTTAGTTTGAGGACCCCTGGTCTAAGACATCTAAGATTGCCTGATCTTAGACTTATAGCTATTGTTGAAACTCAATATATACAGAATCCCTCAACCCCTGTCATCAGTGTGCTTGAAGGAACTACATTAAATGATCTATATCCGAAATACAATGCTATATTGTTAAATATTCAGTTTTTTATCGGTCATCAGATCTGATGTGGTTTTGTGGAAACCCTCTCGTATTGTGCCTAATGAGCTGAAGGGATAATATGTAAATCAGGCCATTTTTGAGAGGAATAAATGTACTGGAACAGCTAAAGTGTTCACATAAGATACTACTCTGTTTTCCCAGCTCTTCATCCTAAGTTCGGGATGAATGCATGACATGAAATTACAGGCCACAACCTGATTGTGTTGATTTTTTTTTGGCCTTAATGTCGGTTTAGGCTGAAAACAGCAGTTAGGACATTTTTATCATCTTACAGCTATTGCCCAGCTCTAAGAGATTTACATTTAAGTGGGAATATTACTGTCTCAAGGGACTTCACGCTGGCTTCAAGCAGCCTGAATATTATCCCAAACCGAATAGCTGTAGTTTACCACCTGCTTTCTTTTCTCTCTCTAGTCGGAACCTTTTGTCGACATTGCCCAAATACTTGTTTGATCTGCCGCTTAAAGTTTTAGTGGTCAGCAATAATAAGCTTGTGTCCATTCCGGAGGAAATTGGCAAGTTGAGAGACTTAATGGAATTGGTGAGTACATCAGTGCAATTGCTATTTTCATTTTTAATTTCATCCCCAGTCATCTGGTATAAGTCTAGCTAAATCCAGGAGAAAATAATTGGCATTACTCTATCCCCATCTTATCTTAAATGCAGCATTTCAGTTTTTTTTCCTAAATAAGGAACTTGATGGAATTGGAAAGTCCCTGGAAGCGATGCCTTGAAATTCACAAATAACCTTTCCAGCTCAGATTAAGATTTCTTTCTCTCCTGTTGTATAATCACTTTGGTAGATCTTTTTTTAAATTTTTTTTAATTGATTTTACAATAAGAGCCAGAGCAAAAAAACCCCCCCAAAAAACCCAAAACAAACAATACAGGAACACCAAAAACAACAGATGTACATACAATTGCCATTATGAATGCACAACATAGACAATCCTAGAAAAATAAAAGAACTCCCCCCCCCCAAAAAAACCCCACACATCAAAACTCCACATTTCTAAAACCGACTTCCCCTCTTCTTCCTCGCTTTCCCTAAATAAAATTTTCCCTTAGTCCTTTCAATTACATACATTCTCTCTCCTTTATTGAAATCATTATCTATTTCATCCCGTTAAGAGTCATTGTCCATATAATGTTCATTGTCCATAAAATTCATTGTCCATATAGTTTTCAAAAATACTCCAATCTGTTTTTACCATCCCTTTTCCATTATTTTGCCTAAGCCAGTAGGTCAGTTCATCCATATCTTTAATGTCTGTTAATTTCTCCAACCATTGTGTTTTTGAGGGAATGGAGTCTTGTTTCCAGAGTCTGGCAAAGGTCATTCTAGCAGCTGTTGCAAAGAAAGTAAACAACTTTTCCATATTATTATCAGTGAGAATATTTACATCCTATATACCTAACAAATAAGCTTCTGGGCACATGGGGAAATTCACATTTAATTTTTTTTTACATTCTGAATGGATCATCCTCCAATATTCTCTTGTTTTGGGACAAGACCACCAAACATGGTAAAAAGAGCCCTCTTGAGATTTACACTTCCAACATTTATTGTCTAAATTCTTGTACATTTTAGCCAATTTTTGGGGTGTTAAATACCATCGATGTATCATCTTGAGCCAGTTCTCTTTAAGATCTGAGGCATATGTGTACTTTAGTCACTTTGTCCATATTATTTCCCACTCCCTCAGGTGGATGGCTCTACCTATATTCTTAGCCCATTGGATCATCACTTTGGTAGATCTTTGATGCAGGGTTTTGGCCAATGTTTCCAACATTTGGAAATAATACGTATTTTTAAAATAATCCTATCCAGGGGAGGGGGAGAGGTGACCCCTTCCATCTTACATTAAGGCAGCCATTCTTTCCATTACATTATGTAACAAAATATCAAAAAAAAATCTGTTTTTGGTTTGAAAGTGTTGTTTCCTGTTTAATTGTACAGTATTTACTTTGAAAGTAGTTGTTCTACTCCAGAAACTTCGTTTTTGAGGCTGCCACAAACTCTGTTGAATTGGTTGAGACTCTATGAGAGATTCACTGAAAAACTATAGCAAAAATGTGCTGTAGGATGTCTTGCAAAAGCGAAGTTTTTGAAGTTTAATAAACGTTTTCCATGTTTTTATGATAGAACCACTGAGGAAATGACATTTATAACTCAGGTGTTGCATAGTGTTATTGAAGATCAGGGTTACTGTCATCCTTTTGTAACTTTATCTTTGAAAAAAATCTGAAATGTTCAGCTTCTCCTCTTCTTCACAGTTGAGTCGATCTGTCTGGTCTTTTGACTCGCAGTCTCTTTTCTTTAGGATATCAGCTGCAATGAAATCCAGGTACTTCCCCAGCAAATAGGAAAATTACAGTCGCTAAAAGAATTAAACTTGAGGAGAAATAGTCTTCACATTCTACCTGATGGTAAGCTACCACCCCCCCCCCCCGGCGCTCCTCTTACTTACTGAAGTTTTTAACCCTTGACAAGAAATGTGCCTGTATCTTTAAATACTTGAAGTTACCAGTAAACAAACTTGTTATCTTTAAAAGAAGTCTGCTTGCATCACTGTCTTCTGAAAACATCAAATAGAAGCAAAATATCTACGATCATCTATTACCGAATGAACTCAGCTAGCCCAATTAAATTGTGATCTCAACAGTTCATGATCTATTCCAGGGGTCCTCAAATGTTTTAGACAGAGGGCCAGGTCACAGTCCCTCAAACTGTTGGATTATATTTGGAAAAAAATGAATGAATTCCTGTGCACACTGCACATATCTTATTTGTAGTGCAAAAAAAAAAATACAAAAATTAAAATGAAGAGCAATTTTAACAAATATAAATTTATTAGTATTTCAATGGGAAGTGTGGGCCTGCTTTTAGCAGATGAGATAGGATTGTTGTTGTTGTTGTTGTTGTGTGCTTTCAAGTCATTTCACACTTAGGTTGACCCTGAGCGAGGGCTGGGTAAATGACCTTGGAGGGCCGCATCAGGCCCTGGGGCCTTAGTTTGAGAACCCCTGATCTATACCCTGATGGTCAGTGATCCTAACTGCCGCATTATCACAGTGTGTCTGCACCCTACACTACTGGAGAAATTATACTGCTTAGCCGGTATTGCACCACCTGACATCCGCCAGGAAGTAGCAACCAGTAGTGAAAGGACAAAGGCAGTGACATCTCCAGCCCATCCTCTGTTCAGATATCAGCCAGCATGTCAATGTCTTAAATCAAGAAACAGCTTCCTAAGATCTACAGAGGTACTTGCAGGGACACCTCAGCAAGCGAGAGTCCAAAAGTGGCAGGCTAAAATCCAGAACCTCAATCCGTGGCTGATACCAAATGGGAGACTCCTTCCTGGGCAGACAGGAAACTGGGCGACTTGGAAGGCGCTGAACAGACTGCGCTCTGGCACCATGAGATGCAGAGCCAACCTTAAGAAATGGGGCTACTAAGTGGAGTCCACGACATGCGAGTGTGGAAAAGAGCAAACCACAGACCACCTATTACAATTCAACTTGAGCCCTGCCACATGCACAGTGGAGGACCTTCTTATAGCAACACCAGAGGCACTCCAAGTGGCCAGCTACTGGTCAAAGTACATTTAATATAATTCCAAGTTTTCAAACTTTGTGGGTTTTTTTAAAATACAATAAACTGTACCCTTGATTCGCTCCTGATACAATAAATAAAATAGTGATCCTAACAGGTCATGATCTATTATCTCCAATATCCAGTCTCTTGAAGTACTGTATTCTGTAATATCTAACACACTCTGTGGATTTTCTTTTTTCTTACTGACAGAATTAGGAGATCTTCCCTTGGTCAAGCTAGACTTCTCTTGCAATAAAATCACAGAAATACCAGTCTGTTATAGGAAGCTACGTCACTTGCAAGTAATGATTTTGGATAACAATCCAATGCAGATGCCGCCGGCTCAGGTTTGTAAAACCCTTTCATTTTCCTCTGTTTAGGGAGAAGGAGAGGGTTGTAGTAGATACTTATTTAGCCAAACGCCTGTGGCTAAAACTCACTTGGGAAAGCATCTTTTCTGCTCGACTGCCTCCTAGAACTTAAGTGGCTATGCCTGTAGTGAAATTGGCCTGAGGCTGGGTCTATCTTGGGAGCAGTGAGGTGGCCATATTCCAGAGTGACTTTAACAGTGCTTTATAAATGCAAAAAAATAAAAATGAGTACCTTCACTGGTCACTGGTTGATGGACCCTGTGAGCCTTGTTCATCTGTCTTAGCCTAGTTCACCTATTTACCATATATACTCGAGTATAAGCAAAGTTTTCAATTCCCTTTTTAAGGCTGAAAAAGCTCCCCTCAGCTTAAACTTGTCAAGATTATTTATTATTTTACTTTGCTGTTATTATTATTTTATTACATTTGTTATTTTACTCTTATTAGAAGTAGTAGTACATTTATTATTTCACTCTTTATTATTGTTACATGTACTATTTTTCTCTATTATTACATTTATTATTTTATTCTATTTATTATTACATTTATTATTTTACTCTATTATTACTGTTATTACATTTCCATTATTTTACTCTATTATTATTTTTATTACATTTATTATTTTACTCTTATTATTGGAAGGATGCGTAAGCACATTTACATTGAAGAATGTCAGAATGGTTTAATCAGAGTTGGACAGTCTTACCTTAAATTACAGTTTTATGTAAATATTCAGTAACATTTAACCTACTGATTTTTTTTTTGTGGTAAAATGCTTCGCCTTTTATTTGGGTCGGCTTGTACTTGAATATATATGGTACTCTAATGCTCACCTTTTTTGGCTAAATTGCCAAAATTCGGGTGCAAATTACATTTTTATCATATGGTCATCTTAGTCCTGAGCTAAACGAAAGGAGAAGCTACTTCATGAGCTCCTCTTTGAGGGATATTATCTCAAATTTAATGGCCATCACTCAATGCTATGCAATCCTGGGATTTGTAGTTTGGTTGTTTGTTTGTTTTTGTCATGTCAGGAGCGATTTGAGAAACTGCAAGTCGCTTCTGGTGTGAGAGAATTGGCTGTCTGCAAGGACGTTGCCCAGGGGACACCTGGATGATTTGATGTTTTTATCATCCTTGTGGAAGGCTTCTCTTATGTCCCCGCATGAGGAGCTGGAGTTGACAGAGGGAGCTCATCGCCTCTCGCCGGATTCGAACCTGCGACCTGTCAGTCTTCAGTCCTGCTGGCACAGGGGTTTAACCCACTGCGCCACTGGGGGTTCCTTTGGTTTGGTGAGGCATCAGCATTCTTTGGCAGAGAAGGCTTGAGACTATGTCAAACTACAACTCATAGGATTCCATAGCACTGAACCAAGGCAATTAAAGTGGGATTCATTCTACAGCATAGATGCACCTCAAGGTTTTCCTTTCCATTGCTGGAAGCTCACTCTTTGATTTTAAAGAAGGAATTCTAAGCAGGTAGCAACTGTAATATGTACCTTTTTTGGCCAAATTACGAAGAGCATAATTTTTGTCACTGTGCATTACATTTGCCTGCAAATACTTCTTTAGGTTTCAGGGTTTTGAAAATTGAGATGTGCATTAAAATCGTGTAAATATGATAATTTCTGGATAGAGGTTACATCTAGTAAATGAAGATGCTCTCAGAATGTTCCTGTGAATGAATTCTTTGCTAAGTCTGTGTGGTTTTTATGTCTTCACAACAGATCTGTCTAAAGGGCAAAGTACACATCTTTAAATTCCTCAGCATCCAGGCCTGCCTCAGAATGGATAAGAAACCAGATTCTTTGGATTTGCCCTCTTTGGGCAAGAGGATCCCCTCCCAGCCGCTCACAGACAGGTAAGGCTTTGAAATTCATCCCCTTGTACTTAATCCCCAGAATGCTGAGATATTGCATTTCTTCCGTTCTAAGACATACCTTTTTTCCTATATAAACTACTCTAGAAATGGGGTGTGTCTTAAAATCGTCAGTGTATCTTATGTCTTTTTGTTGGTGCTGAAATGGGGGTGCAACTTACAATCAATGGCATCTTACAATGGAAGACTTACAGCATATTTTGCCACTGTATTTCCTTAAATTACTCACTTTTCTCATTTCTGTTGTGTCATTAAGTATTACCTAAAGTCTCTTTTCCCCCACTTAAATGCACAGCATAACTTTTGTGTGTGTCAGGAGCGACTTGAGAAACCGCATCTGCCATCTACATAAGTTTCATTATTATCCTTGATTTAATAAGTTAATGTCCTATTAAGGTCCAAATCGGTGCTTCATATTTAAACACTTTTTCCTGATACCATTTGAGGTATGTTATGGACTGTTACAGATAACCCATGTATATTTCTTCATGCCTTCAAAAACAGCCTCAGCTCAGGATTGAGTGTCTCCTCTGAATGAATGCCTGGAGGGCTAGAGGAGGGAGAACACAGTGAGATTGAATCCAGACAAAACAGAGGGGCTTACCATCAAGGATCCTAATCTGGGGGCAGTTCTGGATAGGGTTACACTCCCCCTAAAGACTGTGTTCGCAACTCCTGGACCCGTCTCTCCATAGCTCAGCCCAGGGAGATGTGACAACAGCCAGGACAGCTTGCTCCCCACTTTGACCGATATGCTAGCTGTGCTCCTTCCTAGAATCTGAGAACCTAAAATTGGTGGTCACCTCAAGACTGGACCTCTACAATGCACTGTACATTGGGCTACCTTTGTAGGGAGATCGGAAACTCCAGTTAGCTTCAAACATGGCAGCCAGATTGGTTCCAGGAACATCCAAGAGTGAGCATATTGCTCCCATATTAAAGTAACTCCACTCCAATGACTTTGCGGGCAAAGTACAAAGTGTTGAATGTATTGTCGGAATCACGGGGTTGTTGTAGGTTTTTTCGGGCTATATGGCCATGTTCTAGAGGCATTCTCTCCTGATGTTTCACCTGCATCTATGGCAAGCATCCTCAGAGGTAGTGAGGTCTATTGGAACTAGGAAAATGGGTTTATATATCTGGAATGACCAGGGTGGGACAAAGAACTCCTGTCTGTTGGAGCTAGGTGTGAATGTTTCAACTGACCACCTTGATTAGCATTTGATGGCCTGGCAGTGCCTGGGGCAGTCTTTTGTTGAGATTTTCTTTTTTGTTGAGTACTTTTGTTGAGTACAAAGTGTTGGTTTTGTCCTTTAAAGCACTCCCTGGTTTGGATCCAGGTTCCCTACAGAATGGCCTTTTCCCATACAGTCAATGGCCCCTTTGGGCCCTAAGGTCCTCTGTGTTTTACATTGACTCCATCCATCCAGAATCAGACTGATGATCGTCACCTAGAGGACCTCATTTTCATCAGCCCTAAAATAAGTCTGTGGAAGGAGGAAGAGATCCCATAACAGCTAAACCAGCTGTCTGAATTTAAGACACAGCTTAAGCTCCATCTCTTCTGGTAGAAGGCCGGCCCAGATAGTTTTAAGATGTGAATTTTAATCTGCATTTCAACAGTGGATTTTAACTTGTATCGTGTTGTATGTATTTTGATAATGTTTTATCTCCTGTTTTAACAATGTTGTGCCTGCCTCGGGAGGCGAGTAAAGCATTTATTATTGTGTTGTTGAAGGCTTTCATGGCCGGAGTCACTGGGTTGCTGAGAGTTTTCTGGGCTGTATGGCCATGTTCCAGAAGCATTCTCTTCTGACGTTTCACCCCTGAGGATGCTTGCCATAGATATGGGTGAAATGTCAGAAGAAAATACTTCTGTAACATAGCCCGGAAAACTCACAGAAATCCATTTATTGTTATTCTTATTCTTATGGTTATGTTATAATATTGTTATAAATTCTAAGGCAAGTGGAATGAAGGACAAAGCAGAGCAAAGAGAGCAGGCGGTCTTATTCCTGGTACAGATACAAGGTGCAGAATGCATACTATTGGCACGAAGACAGAAAAACAGAAGCATAGCTTTAAAATAGGAGTTCTGTGACTGCGATGAAAGGAAAACAAACCTTTTGGGGGGTCTGATTGCATCATTGGAGAAGTAAAGGTCCTAAGTTACCTTCTTTTATAGGAAGAACGAGCGAAGCTGTCTCACCTTGCTTCCAGAGAGAAGGCACTCCATGCTTCAGAAAACTAAAGTTTGCTCACTTGTATTTGCCATAATGCGGCTCTTCTTTCTTACAGTATAGAAGATTTCTATCCAAACAAAAACCACGGCCCAGACTCTGGCATCGGCAGCGATAATGGAGATAAAAGATTATCCACCACAGAAGTAAGTCTGCCCTTTTCTAGAATTGCTCAGCAGGAAGGAGTTTAGAGAGGATAAACACTTCTTCCCTGTTTGTTTTGTGCAGGTTTTTCTCATGCTCTGCTTGAGGTCTCTTAATGTCGACTGGGGAAATCATACTTTGGTTATAATACCCTTTCTATGCTTGATGCTATCAAACATAATTTTGGAATAACTGTGAGGTACAGTGAGACAGCTGGTGTGCATTGTTGTCCATACTTTAGCCTTAATAGCCTCATCCTGACAGATCAAGTCTGGAGCTGCCGTGGTTTTGGCTAGATGAATAGGTTTTTAATTCATTTAAAAGGTTTATTATTTTTCATACTGTTTAATTCTATGTTTGTGTATTTTAGGTTGTAAATTATATTGTATTGATTTGATTCTGAACCAGTTTGAGTTCTTTTTTTAGAGAGATAAAGTGGGATAATAATAATAATACCAGATAAACAGTCCCTTCATTGCGGTACAGTCAGTGAAGCTGCTTAGAGTCTCTTTTTAGAGAGATAATACAAGAAACAAATTACTGGTAAATTGCAAAATAAAAATAGATACCAATTAAATTACATTAATCGAGGAATCAGTAGGTTATATTTTTTTGAATATTTACAAAAATGGTAATTTAAGATAAGACTGTCCAACTCTGATTAAATGATTATTCACCTTCTTCAGTGTAAATGTGCTTACGTATCCTTCCAATAATAATAAAGAGAGCTACATAACAAATGTAATAATAACAATAATAAAAGAGTAAAATAATGAATGTAGCAATAACAACAATTATACAGTAAAATAATAAATTTATAATAATAGAGTTAAATGATAAATGTAATAATAATAAATAGAGTAAAATAATAAATGAAATGAAAATAATAATATTAATAACAGAGTAAAATAATAAATAACCTTGACTTGAGTATAAGCCGAGGGGGACTTTTTCAGCCTAAAAAAAGGGTTGAAAAACTAGGCTTATACTCGAGTATATACAGTATATAATAACCTTCTGTCCCAACTAGATAAACAAGCACTCCATTGAAGTAAATTTAGTGAAGCAACTTTGAGTTTCTTTTTAGAGAGAGAAAGCAGGATATATATTATTATTATTATTATTATTATTATTATCATCATCATCATCATCATCATCATCATCATCAATACCCTTATTTACTTGTCTAATATGCCATGGAATCTAATGCTCACCTCAAATTTCAAAATCCGAAAACCCAAAAAAGAATTTAACATTTTACACGAATCTAATGCGCACCCTAATTTTGAGGAGGTAATTTAGTCAAAAAAGGTGAGCATTAGATTCGAGCAAATATAGTAATAATAATTTGGTAAACCAGATAAACAATCCTTCCATTACGATAAAGTTAGAGAAGCCGCTTTGAGTCTCTTTAGAGAAATAAAGCAGGATACAAATTAGTAGTAGTAGTAGTAGTAGTAGTGAGGATGATGATGATGATGATGAAACTGATGGATTTGTTCATGCACAACCCAGTCACCTTGGTCTTTTGTGAATATGCTACTGGAGTTTCTCAATTAGTTTAACCCATTTCTTGGCTGGGCAGCAAAATGTTACGAGAGCAACGCCTGCCTTTTCAGGACGTAGGCCTTTCACCTGGTCTCCTTCCAGTGACGTCCAGGAAGAGTGTTTTGTGCTGCAAGGTTTAGCAGAAAGAACAAGTACAATATGCAGGTGATGCTCTTGACTGCTTTTTTCAGCCCTCTGATGATGACACAATCAGCCTTCACTCTCAGGTCTCAGAATCGACTCGGGAGCAGACCCACAGAAACGACAATCAGTTAATAGGAAACAAACCTGAGTTGCATAAAGGTATGCCTGATCCCCGGGAAGGTAGACTTGCTTTATACATTCAAACTGTTGGGTTTGGGTTTTGTTTTTGTTTTTTGCAGTGAGCCGGTATCAGAAGCCAGGCTTTTGATTGCTGGTTGAAATGTTGGATTATTGAAACAACAATTTATTTAAATGCAGCACCAAATAAAGTGAATGTATTTAGTCTCCTCAAAGCCATGCCAGATTATGGTAAACTATTGGAAAATATCAGGATTTAAGGCACAGCTGAAGAGCCATCTCTTCCGGTAGGCCAACCCAGTCAACACTGAATCATAAATTTTGGATTTGCATGCCATCGCAGCTGTATGTTGTGTTTGGTGTGGTTTTTTCAAAAAACTGGTGTGTTTTGATATATGCACCATACTTGTTTTTAAATGCGTAATGATTTTGTATTCTGTATATCTAAACTGTTGTAAACCGCTCTGAGTCGCCTAAGGGCTGAGAAGAGCGGTATACAAATAAAGTAAATAAATAAATAAATAAATATTTCATGTTGATATGTTTTGACATTGTTGTACCTCACCTCAAACCATTAGGAGAGGCAGAAAACAAATAAAATGTATTCTTCTTCTTCTTCTTCTTCTTCTTCTTCTTCTTCTTCTTCTTCTTCTTCTTATTATTATTATTATTATTATTAGAAACACAATAAGATGAATCCACAGCAGACAAGATCACTCTACTGGCTGTTGTATTGGATCATATGTCAGACTATTCCCAAGTGTCTAGGACTGTGTGATGTATCAGCGAATAATGCTTGCAGATCCCAGTAAGGTGGCCTTTTGCAGCTGGCAGATGGTAATTTTGTCAGCGCCGATTGTGTTTAAGTGTAGGCCAAGGTCTTTAAGCACTTCACCCAGTGTACCGATCACTACTGGGACCGCCTTGACTAGTTTGTGCCAGGGTCTATGGAGTTCTGTGTTTAAATCCTCATATTGTGTCAACTTTTCCAGTTGTTTTTCTTCAATCCTGTTGTCACCTGGGATTGCAACATCAACAATCCATACTTGGTTTTTTACACAATCGTGAGGTCAGGAGTATTGTGCTCCAAAACTCTTGTCAGTCTGAATTCAGAAGTCTTTGTAGTTTGAGTAGTTTGACATGTTCATTTTCTGTAACCTTTTCAGACTTATGATCCTACCAGTTCTTTGTCACATGCACTGCACCCAGTGCGCCAGTCACCATTGGAATCACTTTTACTGGCTTGTTCCATAGTCTTTGCAGTTTTATATTATTATTATTTTTATTATTATTATTATTATTTTATTTTAGAGTTGGGTAGGTCTGAGATGAAGAACAGTGTAGAAAAATCTGGAAAAAAAATCACTCAATTTTTTTCCTCGGTGAAAGAATGGCTTATAGAAACTGTTTATTCATTATTCTATTTAAAAAAAGGTTAAGTTTATATGCTTCCTTTCCCCAATATTACTTTTAAAAAACTATGCAAGAGGAATGGGTGGTGCAGCGTGTTAAACCGCTAAGCTGCTGAACTCACTGACCAAAAGGTTGGCAGTTCGAATTCAGGGATCGGGGTGAGCTCCCGCTGTTAACCCGAGCTTCTGCCAACCTAGCAGTTCGAAAACATGCAAGTGTGAGTAGATCAATAGGTACTGCTTCTGTGGGAAGATAAGGCACTCTGTGCAGTCATGCTGGCCACATGACCTTGGAGGTGTCTACAAACAACGCCGGTTCTTCGACTTAGGAATGGAGATGAGCACCACCCCCCCAGAGTTGGACATGATTACACTTAGTGTCGGGAAACCTTTATCTTTACTATGCAAGAGGAGCAAAAACTATATGAGACAATATACAGAGTCTTATCGTGCAATTCCTTGTGTTGGTTTCCTTTTCTCAGTTCTTTATATGAGAGCAAGTGCTTTGTGTCTGCTTGATACTATTCAGAACTAGAGGCAAAATGCGTCTCTTTGTTTAACAAATTGGGGTGATATTTTTTAAATAAACTTTCTGAATACATTGACAAAATCATAGGGCCCAAGACTTGAACATATCCCTGTTTGAAGCATGTCTGTGAGTGCCCAGCTGTTGTACTGAGCACCCATTTTTCAATTTGAGAGTAAAACCACAATATGCCTGAAAGCAGAAAGGAGCAGAGGAGAGTAACTTGAAGAGAGTTTACCTTTGCAACCATTGGCTCCCTAAAATTGGCGTTGCAGCCACAGATTTGCCTGTCTTGGGCAGAAGTGTTGGGGAGGACTATAGTCAGGTAGTAAATACTTGACAGAATTATTAGGAATGATTATAAGAGTAATTAGGAATGCATGGCCCATCATTTTTAGCTGGATGTTATCTCCCACTAAGCCTAAATTATCAGGCCTTTGAGGGTGAGAATGCAGGCAATGCTGCCGGGAGGGTGTGAGTGGGATTTTGCAGGGAGTGGTGAGTTTAAAATGTCACTTTATTTATTTGTTTGTTTATTTAGATATTTTATAATAATAATAATACATTTTATTTATGACCCACCTTTTCATTGGCTCGAGGTGGGAAGAAAAGTGAGATATAAATAAAGGCAATAATAATGATGTATTGTCGAAGGCTTTCATGACCGGAATCACTGGGTTGTTGTAGGTTTTTTTTGGACTATATGGCCATGTTCTAGAGTCATTTTCTCCTGATGTGTTTTGCCTGCATCTATGGCAAGCATCCAACAGAGGGGAAACAATCAGGCACAGCTAATTACTTCCCTACAAAAGATTGACCCAGGCACTGCCAGGCCATCAAATGCTAATCAAGGTGGTCAGTTGAAACATTCACACCTAGCACCAACAGACAAGAGTCCTTTGCCCCACCCTGGTCATTCCAAAGATATATGAACCCACTTTCCTAGTTCCAGTAGACCTCACTACCTGTGAGGATGCTTGCCATAGATGCAGGCGAAATGTGAGGAGAAAATGTCTCTGGAACATGGCCATATAGCCCGAAAAAACCTACAACAACCCAATAATAATGATGATGGTGATGATGTGGATTACAGCCCATCAAGGTCTGCAGAGAAGCAAATCCTTCCTCTTTTGTCAATTACCTTGAATCCTTTTCTTCCTTTCTCCCATTGTTTCTGCTGCTGTTTATCCCATTAGATCCTGATGTGTGTGATTACCTTGACCCCAGCTCAGAGGATGTGGCGTCTTGCGACCAAGGAGAGCTGCCAAGTGGGCCATCGATCTCGTACATCAAGGTAGTAACACTATAAAGTATATTCAATATCTTAACAGTTCTGGTCTTTGTAAAAGCTGTACAGTGCGATAATGGGACTTCTGTGCTCCTTTTCTTTCCTTTATCCTGGTGTGAAAGGATCGAGGGAAGCAGGCTGAGAAGTCCCCGAAAACCGAATCGGGCGAAGACTGGGGAGATGAAAAGAGGTGCGTACCCCTCTGATTGCATTCACGTACGAGTCTTTCCTTTTATTTTATACTATCAATGCCTGGATTAGGGGTTTTATAAGGATAATAACATTAGAAGTACTCATTGTTTGATTTTGGATTTTAAGAAAAAAACACCTTAGAAAATGCGTTTGGACATGGGTAAAAGTCAACTCCCATCTTCAAGGGTCAATTTCGCCAAACACCGGCAGTATTTAAAATTGGTCATGATGGGTCTATGTGCTAAGATTGGTCCAGATCCATCCTTGGTTGATTTGGTTGAACTGCAACTCCCACCACCCTGGGTCAATCTCCCCAAATCCCTGCTGGTATTTTCTGTTGGTCATGGTGAGTCCATATGCCATGTTTGATCCAGATCCATTGTTGGTGGATGTCACAATGCTCTTCACATACGGGTGAACTATAACTCCCAACATTCTCTATAATTGCCCCCCAAAACCCACCATTAAAGTTGGTCAGATTGGGTCTATTTGCTGAATTTGATCTATACTTGTTGTTGGTTGGGATCACAGTGCTCTTTGGATGTCGGTGGACTGCCACCCCCCTCATCCTAGGTCCTGTCACCCCCAAAACCCTCCCAGTATTTTCTGTTCATCATTGGGGGGAGGGTGTCTGTGTACCAAGTTTGGTCCAGATCCATTGTTGGTGGGCTGCAGCTCCTATCATCCCAGGTCCTCCCCAAAATCCTCCCAGTATTTTCTGTTCATCATGGGGGGCGGGGTCTGTGTGCCAACTTTAATCCAGATCTGTTCTTGGTTGGAGCCACAGTGCTCTCTGGAGCCATCTTGGAAAATACATACAAACATAGATACTGTAGATTAGTGGTTCTCAACCTGTGGGTCCCCAGGTGTTTTGGCCTACAACTCCCAGAACTCCCAGCCAGTTTACCAGCTGTTAAGATTTCTGGGAGTTAAAGGCCAAAGCATCTGGGGACCCACAGGTTGAGAACCACTGCTGTAGATACAAACACATTTTTACTTTTATATATACTGTATATACTCGAGTATAAGCCTAGTTTTTCAGTCCTTTTTTTAGGCTGAAAAAGTCTCCCTCAGCTTATACTCGAGTCAAGATTATTTATTATTTTACGTTGTTGTTGTTGTTGTTGTTGTTGTTGTTGTTATAGTTTTACTTTATTATTGTTATTACATTTATTATTTTACTCTATTATTATTGTTACATTTATTATTTTACTCTATCATTATTACCATTATTATTTTACTCTATTATTATTGGAAGGATACGTAAGCATATTTACATTGAAGGTTAGAATAATGGTTGAATCAGAGTTGGACAGTCTTACGCTGAATTACAGTTTTATGTAAATATTCAAAAACATTTAACCAACTGATGCCTCAATTAATGTAATTTTATTGGTATCTATTTTTATTTTGAAATTGACGTGTAAATGCTGCATTTCCCACCCTCGGCTTATATTCGAGTCAATCCATTTCCCCAGTTTTTTGTGGTAAAATTAGGTGCCTCGACTTAAAATCTGGTCGGCTTATACTCAAGTATATACGGTGTATATATATAGAGAGAGAGAGAGAGAGAGAGAGAGAGTAGCATAATATTGGCTAGGAGTCATGGGGGAAGATTGTAGTTCTTCCATAGCTGTGGTGTTTCCTGCTATCAAAACACATTTTGTGTCACTTCTTCATAGGGTTCAGAAAGAAGAGGTATTGGTAGAGGAAGATGACGAATTGAAGGAAGTGACTGACCTAAGGAAAATAGCTGCCCAGCTCCTTCAACAGGAACAAAAAAACAGGTATTTGGCCCCTGGCTCACAACAGCAGGGAAAGCTCTGTATGCATATTGTATCCAAATACAGGCATCGGTTTTAAAAAAAAAATGTATCAAAAAAACTAATGTGTACTTATGTGTGGGATTTGATATTGGCCCACATGAACGGAGTCTCTTTCTTCTCTTTTAACACCTAAGTGTCATTTGTCCACCTTAAAATAGGTAAGTAGTGCAAAACTGGGTTGATTGTAAGGAATGGCCGTAGCCATTTGTGCTATTTAAATACGGTTTGATTACCTGTAATTGGGATAAGCTTTAGCATTTAGAAGGTTGCTTTAGACATAGCCATGTTTCAATATTGGAAAGGAGTCCAAAGGAAGCAGGCCATGCTTCCTTCTGCCATGGAGACTATGACTCAGTGGAGCCAGGAAAGGAGATTCCACCCGAATATCAGAAAGAACCTCCTGATCATAAGAAGGAACAGGAGATTCCACCTGAGCATCAATAATAATAATAATAATAATAATAATAATAATAATAATCTTTATTTATACCCCGCCACCATCTCCCCAATGGGGACTCGGAGCGGCTTACATGGGGCCAGGCCCAAACAACAACTACAATAAAGAAAACCAAAACACAACCGAAAACACAAACAATAAACAACATCATAATTGTATTGTCGAAGGCTTTCATGACCGGAATCACTGGGTTGTTGTAGGTTTTTTCGGGCTATATGGCCATGTTCTAAAGGCATTTTCTCCTAGGAGAAAATGCCTTTAGAACATGGCCATATAGCCCGAAAAAACCTACAAGAACCCAACATCATAATTACATAAAAGAGCTGCTCTACAGTGGTACTCTCTTCCTCGAAGTCCAGTAGAGGCTCCTTTGGAGGCTTTTAAACAGAAGTCAGATGGCCATCAATCGGGAAGGCTTTATGCTTTTACTACCTAGCAGAAAAATTGGGTTTGCACTGAATCACCATCTGTCTGAAGGGATTGAATGGTGTCCTTCCTGGCAGAAGGGGGTTGGACTTGATGGCCCTTGGGGGCCCCTTCTAACTCTAGGAATTTTTTTATTATGTAGCCCTATTTCTCCATGAACTTACTAATGTCTATGAGGCAGGGTTGCCATCTGACGGGGATGCTTTGATTGTGCCTTTCCTGCCTGGGAGAAGGGGGGTGGACTGGTGGAACTTGGGGTTCTCTTCCAACTCTATGGTTCTGTGACTCTATGACTTGGAGAGTGCCTTTAAATACTTGGATGTCCAGTCCCCTCCAAATCTTGAAAACATACCTGGAAAACAAGGCACAGCTGGACCGTGAGGCATGTTTTCTTTCTAACCCTATTTATTCTCTCCTCTGACCTGTCCTTCCTTCTCACTGTACTAATGGCTTCCCTGTCCTTTCCTGTCGACCTTTTACTGCTTCCTTCCTCCGCCTTTGGGTTTTGGTGTGCATGAAATGCGAACTCAGACGAAGGCCCTTAAGCTATAGGACTTCGTTCAGTGAAAAGCTTTTCCAGAGGACCAGGGTTGCGGGACGCGCTTCCAGGTATTTGGCGTTTATGGCGTGTTCATGTTGAAAACAAAAGGGTTGCCTGCACCGTTCTTGCATTTAAGTGAAGGGGGTCAGAGTATGAGGAAGTGTGAAATTTTGAGAAAGTCCAGTATAAGGAGAGTCATAAACAATAACAATTCCCTCACCAGGGTCTTATAATTGTTAATGTTTTATTTTTTAAAATATTTGTATACTACCTTTGTACAAGGAAAAAAAAATCAGGGAGAGGTTTCCCCAAAAATTGGGAAAAGGTTGTCCCCTGACATTAAGTCCAGTCATGTCTGACTCTGGGTGTGGTGCTAATCTCCATTTCTAAGCCAAAGAGCCGGCGTTGTCCATAGACACCTCCAAGGTCATGTGGCTGGCATGACTGCATGGAGCGCCATTACCTTCCCACTGGAGTGGTACCTATTGATCTACTCACATTTGCATGTTTTCGAACTGCTAGGTTGGCAGAAGCTAGGGCTGACAGCGGAAGCTCATGCTGCTCCCCAGAATCGAACCTGTGACCTTTCGGTCAACAAGCTCAGCAACACAGCGCTTTAACCCACTGTGCCACCAGGGACTCCAATTGGGAAACAAAATATCAATTCATAGAATGGACCTAATTTTATCAGTAGTCCAAAAGAGAAATAGGTACACCCTTGTGAGAAAACATCTTTAAGGATCTCTAGGTGCTTCATTACAATTCTCTGTTCAAGTTGTGCTGGAAGACTAAGAGATTCCTGGAGATGTGTTCTCAACAACAACAAACAATAATAATGAGGATTTAAAGATAGAACTGTAAAGATTCTGGCACAAGGTGATCCCAGTGGTGATTGGCACACTGGGTGCAGTGCCTAAAGACCTTGGCCTGAACTTAAACACAATTGTCGCTGACGAAATTACCACCCGTCAGCTGCAAAAGGCCACCCTACTTGGATCTGCGTTCTTTATTCACCGATACATCACACAGTGCTAGACACTTGGGAAATGTCTGACGTGTGATCAACCTCTGAGGATATTTGCCATAGATGCAGGCGAAACGTCAGGAGAGAATGCCTCTGGAACATTGCCATATAGCCCAAAAAAAACTACAACCCATATGTCTCTGTCCAGTGAGGGAATGCTGGATGTGCTTAGGCAGTTCTTCCATACAAAGATGTGTGCTGGGGTTAGAGAGGAGGCTGTGTCTGTCAACAGCAGGAGAGGATGCATTTCCAAGTGGACTCCAGAGACTCCTGTTTTTCTCTTCTTTTTCTTCGTGTTTCCTACTGAGCCTTGATTCCTCTCTGTCCTTGTTCTGGTCTTTGTATGCTCTTTGTTGTCTTCCTCCCAAGTCCTCTGACTTTGTTTCATGGGGCTTGCCCCTCTCTTTTGGCCCTGGAAAAATGGGCCTCAAAGAGGTGAATAACCATTGAAGATAGTCTAAGGGCAAGTTCAGAACAGCTTTCCTGAGGACGATGTCCTTCTGGTGCGCGGGCCTTCGCTTTTCAGCCAATATGTCCAGGCTGGGTGAGGATAAGGGGAGTTATAGTTCTGCATACTGAAAGGGAAAGGTTAGCATGGATAACCTGCAACCCTCCAGGTGTTTTGTACTTATTTATTTATTTACGACATTTATATGCCGTCCTTCTCACCCCAAAGGGGACTCAACTCAGAGCGGCTTATTATTATTTTATACAATACAATTATTATTATTTTTTTGTCATGTCAGAAACTGCAAGTCGCTTCTGGTGTGAGAGAATTGGCCGTCTGCAAGGACGTTGCCCAGGGGATGCACGGATATTTTGATGTTTTACCATCTTTGTAGGAGGCTTCTCTCATGTGCCCGCATGAGGAGCTGGAGCTGACAGAGGGAGCTCATCCACGCTCTCCTCGGATTCGAACCTGCGACCTGTCGGTCTTCAGTCCTGCCGGCACAGGGGTTTAACCCACTGCGCCACCGGGGACTCCTATTTATTATTAGCATAGTACAATATCAGTTTTAAATATTGCAGTATTGTTCTATATCAATTATACTGTAGAAATATTAGTAATTCTACATGTAATATAAATATATAATTATATCATATTATTATTAGAAGTATTATATTGCATTACATTATAATATTATAAATATTATATGTATATACAATATATTATATATTATATTACATTATATTATTAGAATAGCACAGGAGACAAGGTGGAACTGTCCCCTGGCCTCCCTCTCTTTACTCCGGCCCAGAGCGGCAGTTGGTGCTGGGGGTGGAGGGGTCCCCAACTGATGGCATATGCTGTCCCCTGGCCTCCCCTCTCTTCGCTCTGGCCCAGAATTCCTGGTTATTGGAGAAGCTGGAAATCAGGGTTTCTGAGTGTTGGAGAATCAAACACCTGGAGGGTCACAGGTAGAAGAGCACGAGCAGAATTCTGGTGTATAAAATCCCAGACACTTTGCCAGAGATTTCAGTGGAAATAAATTTAAAGGACTATTCTAATGTTGTTCAACATGTTCCTGACTGCTGTTTCATTGACACCAATGACCTGTTTGTATGTTTCGTTTTCTTTTCCAGACTGCTGAATCACACCTCCTCCTCCAGCACAAGAAATAGGCCAAAACAGATGGTGGAATCAGAAAAAAGGTAGCCATGACCCTCATTTCCATTTCCTTCTTTCTTGAAAGACCTCCTTTACCTAGGATTTGTGGCTGCAGGAAGTGCTCTTGAGAGCAAGGATTTTTGAGACACTTTAATGTGTTGAAGGACACTTTAAGGAAGGCATCTCTGGAATGAAAGCTTGCTCAGTTAATGTTTTGGCTAATCGCTGGGAAGTCTTTTGCTTCTGAATACTTGAGAAACCAGCTGGTCTCCGTGTTAATCTTTAGAAGGGCTAATGATTGCCAAGAAAACGTTTCTGGGAATTTATGAAAGATAAGTCATGGGATGAAAGCAAATCATGCTTGAACTGCTTTGACTTTACTCAAAGCCATAGTAGAGGGTTTCCAGGAAAGAAAGTATTATAAATAATCTCTATTATTATTTTATTATTATAAAATTACCAGAGCCTCACATCAAGTTGCCTCCATGGTAATGTTTCATATTCCATCATCTGAATTGTTTAATGGAGGCTATGTAATCGTCTAATAAAGTAATTAACGCAAGTATTTCTTTGTTGTAAACCTGTGGCCTAAATTCATAGTCTTTGGGCTGATTTCAAAATGGCGATTAATTGAGAGAGACACACGGAGAGAAAATATAATGTCACTGCTGACAACAGAAGACTGATGTTTCAACAAACCTTTGAGAATGTCTAGCCCCAATGGTCTGCAATTAATGACACAGCACTGCACTTTCATCCCATGCTCTTATTCCTTATTCTGTTTACTAAATCTCATTCCATTGGCTTGTTTACAGTTTGGCCATGTCTTACGGCACTTGTCACTATAGGTTATTGGACATTATTCTTAGTTTTAAATAGTTGTTTTATATGCTATTGTTTTCTACTTTTTATTGTATTGTGTGTTGATTTTATGTGTTGTTTTAGGCACTTTGTGTCATGTGTAAGCCGCTCCAAGTCTCTTTGGGAACATGGAGGTGGGGTACAAAAATTAAGTTGTTTATTATTATTATTATTATTATTATTATTATTATTATTATTTTACTGACACAAAACCACAGTATTTCACAGCAAACGAGATTCTATGCTGGATGATTATGATGATGATGATGATGATGATGATTATTATTTGCAACACAACAAAATTAGTACACAGCAAACAAGATCACTATGCTGGTTGTTGTATTGGATCACATGTCGGACACTTCCCAAGTGTCTAGGACTGTGTGATGTATCGGCTAATAATAATAACAACAACAACAACAACAGACAAAGAGTCAATACAAGAAAACTGCACTCCAAACCAGAGCTGACAGCTGGCACAACAAAGCATTGCATGGGCAGTTCCTTGACAGAATTGAAGGAAAAGTTGACAAGGAGAAGACCTGGTGATGGCTCATGAATGGGAGACAGAAGAAGGCCTGATTCTTGCAGTCCAGGAGCAAGCCATCAGAACTAATGCAATTAAGGCCAGGATCGAAAAATCAGCGGATGACCCAAAATGTAGACTGTGCAAGGAAGCTGATGAAACCATGGACCATATCCTCAGCTGTTGCAAGAAAATCGCACAGACAGACTACAAACAAAGACACAACTCTGTGGCCCAAATGATTTACTGGAACTTATGTCACAAGTACCACCTGCCAGCAGCAAAGAATTGGTGGGATCATAAGCCTGCAAAGGTCGTGGAAAATGAATATGCAAAAATACTGTGGGACTTTCAAATCCAAACTGGCAAAGTTTTGGAACATAACACGCCAGACATCACAATTGTGGAAAAGAAAAAAGTCCTGGATTATTGATGTCGCCATACCGGGTGACAGTCGCATTGAGGAAAAACAACAGGAAAAACTCAGTTGCTATCAAGACCTCAAAATTGAACTGGAAAGACTCTGGCATAAACCAGTCCAGGTAGTCCCAGTGGTCATCGGGACACTGGGTGCCGTGCCAAAAGATCTCAGCTGGCATTTGGAAACAATAAACATTGACAAAATCACGATCTGTCAACTGCAAAAGGCCACGTGACTTGGATCTGTGCGCACCATTCGAAAATACATCACACAGTCCTAGACGCTTGGAAAGTGTTTGATTTGTGATTTTGTGATACGAAATCCAGCATATAGATCTCGTTTGCTGTGACATACTGTGCTTTTGAATCAATAATAATAATAATAATAATTAAAAGGCCTGATGAAGAAATTTGGGCCTCAGACAGAAAAATAATTTCCATCAAAGTTGTCAAGGTGTTTTATTCTAGGGATTTTTTTTTCCTCCTTAAATCCTTATCTCTCTGGTTCATTTGATTACAGAGAAGCACTTGAGAATGTTCTAAATTTTCTGCCTTGGTTATAAGAGGGGGAAAGTGATCAAATGTAAAGTGCCATAAACCCCATTTTGCTTTCATTTAGCCTGTCCGCAGACGAGGCAAACTCTCCGTCATCGCCATACGGCTGGCAGGTAATGGAGATGCGAACATCAAACATGACTCTCTTTGGCAAATGTGACTATTTTGCATGTTTCATTTTGTACCGCCTCGCTCATCTGTCTTGCAGGATCATTATTCTTTTTTCATCATAGCCAATGTATCCTTACACCGTTTACAGTTCAATCTGCTCTTAGTGAAAGATCTGCCTTCTTTCAGTGTGGTGCAATGATCATGTAGTGCAGTGCTTTGTAGTCTGGTGATTGTGTTTGTTTCTTTGGAAAAAATCATTTGGGGCTCTAATTGTAACATTGATTTACAATTTTCCTGCATTGCTTTTTGTATGTTGCCCCAGAATTCCCTTGCTTTTTCTTACAAGGTAGAAAGTTCCTTCTTGTTCCTTCCATTTCCAGCACTTACAGTTTCTTCCCGTATAAGTTTTAGCAAGTTTTCCTGGGGCTGGGTACTACCTGCTCACATCATTTAAAGCAGGGGTTCTCAACCTTCCTAATGCCACGACCCCTTGATACAGTTCCTCATGTGGTGACCCTCAACCATAACATTATTTGCGTTGCTACTTCACAACTGTAATTTTGCTACTGTTATGAATTGTAATGTAAATATCTGATATGCAGGATGTATTTTCATTCACTGGACCAAATTTGGCACAAATACCTAATAGGCCCAAATTTGAATACTGGTGGGGTTGTGGGGGATCGATTTTGTCATTTGGGAGTTGTAGTTGCTGGCATTTATAGTCAACCTACAATCAAAGAGCGTTCTGAACTCCATCAACAATGGAATTGAACCAAGACCTCCCATGACCAACAGAAAATATTGGAAGGGTTTGGTGAGCAATGACCTCAAGTTTGGGAGTTGTAGTTCACCTACCTCCAGAGAGCACTGTGGACTTAAGCAATGATAGATCTGGACCAAACGTGGCATGGATACTCAATATGCCCAAATGTGTTGGAGTTTGAGACATTTGGGAGTGTAGTTGCTGTGATTTAGAGTTCACTTACACTCAAAGAGAATTCTGAACCCCAACGATAGAGTTGGGTCAGACTTCCCACACAGAACCCCCATGACCAACGGAATATACTGTATTTTGTGATGGTCTTTGGCGAACCCTCTGACACCCTCTCGTGACCCCCCCCCCCCATGGGTCCCAACTCCCAGGTTGAGAAACACTGATTTAAAGGGACTAGGCTAATAAAACAAAAAACCATGGTCAGTGGGACCATCATTTCCTTTACCTCTTAATTTTGTGCTTTTGTAAATGTGTGTTTGTCTTATTTTTGCCTTTATGTTTTGCTGTTTTTAGTAGGCACGCATTGTTGTAACAGTAGCTTATAAGTGGCTAACTTTTAAAAATATAGATGGAAAATATAGCTTTTTTAAAAAAAAACTAAACACTTCTTCGTATGTTCTTTCACTCTTGTGTGATTATATTTTTATCTGTCTTGATTAAAACATATTAATAATAATATGGAACACATCACATTTGGCCTCACCTGGACATCAGCATTTAAAATATAATATAATACATATATTACATATACATATATACATTGTATACACATATAATATTTATAATATTATAATGTAATACAATATACTACTAATAATAATATGATATTATAATTATATATTTATATTACATGTAATCAAAGAATCAAAGTATTGGAAGAGACCTCATGGGCCATCCAGTCCAACCCCATTCTGCCAAGAAGCAGGAATATTGCATTCAAATCACCCCTGACAGATGGCCATCCAGCCTCTGTTTAAAAGCTTCCAAAGAAGGAGCCTCCACCACACTCCGGGGCAGAGAGTTCCACTGCTGAACGGCTCTCACAGTCAGGAATTTCTTCCTCGTGTTCAGATGGAATCTCCTTTCTTATAGTTTGAAGCCATTGTTTCGTGTCCTAGTCTCCAGGGCAGCAGAAAACAAGCTTGCTCCCTCCTCCCTGTGGCTTCCTCTCACATATTTATACATGGCTATCATATCTCCTCTCAGACTTCTCTTCTTCAGGCTAAACATGCCCAGCTCCTTAAGCCGCTCCTCATAGGGCTTGTTCTCCAGACCCTTGATCATTTTAGTCGCCCTCCTCTGGACATGAATATTACTAACAATATTACAATATAATTGGTATAGTACAATATACCAGTTATAATTGGTATAGTACAATATACCAATATACCAAGCCGCTCCTCATAGGGCTTGTTCTCCAGACCCTTGATCATTTTAGTCGCCCTCCTCTGGACATGAATATTACTAATAATATTGCAATATAATTGGTATAGTACAATTTAGCAATATTTAAAACTGATATTGTACCATGCTAATAATATAATATATTGTATGTATATATACCTTGTAACCCGCTCTGAGTCCCCTTCGGGGTGAGAAGGGCTGCATATAAATGTCGTAAAGAAATAAATAAATAAAATGGCAGGAACGGGCAAAATTGGAGGTTCCAGGAGCCATTTTTGCCTTCTGCTGGATTTTGGCCGACACAGAGATATAAGAGAATATGACTTGAAAGAATAAAGTAGCCTTTTCCTTCTGTAGTCACTAGAGAATCCAAAGGACCATCCGGATGAGCCGCACTGGCCGGACATGCAGCCTGTGATCTGGCAGAACGAGGAACGGAGACGTAGCAAGCAAATCCGAAGGGAGTATTTCAAGGTACGGTCCGATCCATGGCCTGAATAACACAAAGGCTTTGTCTGCTCAAGGAGTAAGTTGCCTTTGCTTGTTAATTCCTGGTGAGGAAGAGGAACTAGCAGTCTCTTAGTTCCTTGTTAGAAAAATGGAGGGGAATTTAGGAGCTGAGTTTAGTAGCATCTTTAGAGTTAGCTATGTATTCTAGTTGTCTGTGGAGATCTCACTCCCATTGAAGAGTTCAGAAGAGTGCTCTCCATTCTAATTTTCCTTTCCTGTTTCTTATGACTGGTACAAAGGGGACAGAAAGAGCATTCTGAAAAGTGTCGAAGGCTTTCATGGTTGGAATCACTGGGTTGCCCCCAGTGGCGCAATGGGTTAAACCCTTGTGCCAGCAGGACTGAAGACCGACGGGTTGCAGGTTCGAATCTGGGGAGAGCCTGGATGAGCTCCCTCTGTCAGCTCCAGCTCCTCATGCGGGGACATGAGAGAAGCCTGCCACAAGGATGGGAAAACATCAAAACATCCGGGCGTCCCCTGGGCAACGTCCTTGCAGATGGCCGATTCTCTCACACCAGAAGCAACTCGCAGTTTCTGACACGACAAAAAAACAACAAAAAACAAAAAAACCCTGGGTTGCTGTGAGTTTTCCAGGCTGTATGGCCATGTTTGAGAAGCATTCTCTCCTGACATTTCACCCACATCTATGGCACGCATCCTTAGAGATTGTGGGGTCTGCTGGAAAAGTAGGCAAGTGAGGTTTATATATCTGTGGAATAATGTCCAGGGTGGGAGAAAGAACTCTTGTCTGTTGGAGGAAAGTGTGAATGTTGCATTTGGCCACCTTGATTAGCATTTAATGGCATTGCCATTGAATCAAAATCATAGATTCCTAGAGTTGGAAGAGAGTTAGATCATGCTGCCTCTCTGTGATATCTGTGTTAAGCAAATTAAAAAGATATTTCAGGAAATATTTTATTTGAGGTGGTCCCCAACTTGTCCCTTCCCTGGAAATTTCCCAATTTTATAACACTATGTAATAGCATTTGAAAAACGTTCAGTTCCTGATTTGAAAGTATTATTTCCTGTTTAACTGTTTGGTCCTTAGAATCATAGAATCATAGAGTTGGAAGAGACCTCGTGGGTCATCCAGTCCAACCTCCTGCCAGGAAGCAGGAGTATTGCATTCTCAAAGCACCCCCGACAGATGGCCATCCAGCCTCTGTTTAAAAGCTTCCAAAGAAGGAGCCTCCACCACACTCCAGGGCAGAGAGCACCACAATTGAAGAGAGATATTGACAAGCTGGAAAGTGCCCAGAGGAGGGCGACTAAAACGATCAAGGATCTGGAGAACAAGCTCTATGAGGAGCGGCTTAAACAGCTGGGCATGTTTAGCCTGAAGAACAGAAGGCTGAGAGGAGATATGATTAACCATGTATAAATATGTGAGAGGAAGTCACAGGGAGGAAGGAGCAAGTTTGCTTTCTGCTGCCCTGGAGTCTAGGACGCAATGGAGCAATGGCTTCAAACTACAAGAAAGGAGATTCCACATGAACAGGAAGAAGAACTTCCTGACTGTGAGAGCTGTTCAGCCGTGGAACTCTCTGTCCCAGAGTGTGGTGGAGGCTCCTTCTTTGGAGGCTTTCAAACAGAGGCTGGATAGCTATCTGTCAGGGGTGCTTTGAATGCAATATTCCTGCTTCTTGGCAGGGGGTTGGACTGGATGGCCCATGAGGTCTCTTCCAACCCTATGATTCTATGATTCTTTGATCCGTCTTGATATTCTTGGTTATATTCTGTTAAGGTGCTAATTGATTGTTATACTAATGTTTAATTGTTGGTGCTATAATCAGTTTTTAATGGCTTTATACTTTTCTTGTGATGTTTTGCATTGATATTGTCAATCGCTTTGAGTCGCCTGAGGGCTGAGAAGAGCGGTATATAAGTAAATAAATAAATAAATAAGTATGGCTGTATGGAAGGCCCCCATATATCCCAGTTCAAAGCTGATATTGCGGGATTCTCTGCCTTAATATTCTGGGTTATATGCCTGTGTGGAAGTGCCCTGTGATACTAGTTTATCCAACCAACTCCAGCCCCTTCTACACTGCCATATAAAATCCAGATTATCTGCTTTGAACTGGATTATACGGCAGTTGGGAGTCATGTAATCCAGTTCAAAGCAGATAGTGTGGAGGCTCCTTCTTTGGAAGCTTTCAAGCCATCTGTTGGGGGTGCTTCTATATAGAATCATATTCTATGATTTTATATATAAACCTCACTTGCCTAGTTCCAACAGACCCCTGAATCTCTGAGGATGACTGCCATAGATGCAAAACTTCAGAAGAGAATGCTTCTGGAACATGACCATACAGCCCAGAAAACTCACAGCAACCCAAAACCTTAACAGTCTGATTTTTTTAATTGATGGCTAATTCCTCCTTTTAAAAAATAAAGATTGTCACAGTTCCAGGGGAGAAGAAGTAGATGGGATGAAAGTCTTGTGCCATAAATTGCACAAAAGAGCGAGAGGAGGTAAATTGCAAAAAAAGTGCAGTTGCACATAAATTGCACAAAAGAGCGAGAGGAGGATCTGATCTCTGGAGAGACTGTTTGGAATAAGTTCAGCTTCTCATTCGAGAATATCATCATCAAACCTAAGCCACAGTGGACTCTTTTGCTATTGAAATACATCATGTTCTTCTTCCCTTTATCACAGTAAAATCTCTCTGTCTTGTATTCCCCAAATTCTGTTTCTGAGACTTGCATTGAGCAATCAATAAAAACGTAGAAAAGAAGTCCAGAATTTGCATCAGACTATAAGGGAGGCCTTCCAGATATTGCTAGAATTCCTGTAACTTTGGAAATGGAAACCCAGGATAATCTAAATGCTTAACCACGAGGTGGCAGTGTTCTCTTTCCGGTCCTAAAAGGCTCCCAGAGTGTAATTCTAGTGTCAGGTTGAATTTAAAAGCCGTCCTTCGTTACGAAACTGGCATTGGGGGAGATGTTTCATTCATAAGACAGACGCAGCCAGACATCATGCGTTCCGAGTAAAACGGCGTTCTAAGAATAGATATTTGGATGATCGTTGCTGTTTCACATTAGCCGTGCCGCAGAATCGATTTCTTGCCATTATTAAGGTGCCAAATTGAATTTCCTGGAAGGGAGGGCTGCAGCAGCAAAAATCGGGGCAGAAAGGGAAACAGGAAGAAATACCTTGCAGGGGTGGATAGCTCATAGCGAGCCCGAGGCACAGAATTTGGGGGCAATGAGACAGAGATTTTACTGCGACAAAGGGAAGAAAAACATTCCAATACCAAAACAGTCAATTGTAGGTTGTTGTGAGTTTTCCAGGCTGTATGGCCATGTTCCAGAAACATTCTCTCCTGATGTTTCGTCTGCATCTATGGCAGACATCCTCAGAGGTTGGGAGGTCTGTCGGAAACTAGGAAAACAGACCTCAAACCTGTTAGGATCCCTGCCATAGATGCAGGCGAATGTCAGGAGAGAATGCTTCTGGAACATGGCCATACAGCCCAGAGAACTCACAACAATCCAGTGATTCTGGCCATGAAAGCCTTTGACAATATAGTCAATTATGGATTAGATTTAGTATCTTCATAGAGCAGGGGTCTTCAAACTTTTTAAACAGAGGGCCATGTCACAGTCCCTCAAATGGTTGGAGGGCCGGATTATATATTGAAAAAAACATGATTGAATTCCTATGCACACTGCACATATCTTATTTGTTGTGCAAAAAACACTTTAAAACAATCCAATAATTAAAATGAAGAACAATTTTAACAAGTATAAACTTATTAGTATTTCAATGGGAAGTGTGGGCCTGCTTTTGGCAAATGAGATAAGGTTGGTTTTTGTTGTTGTTGTTGTTGTGTGCTTTCAAATAGTTTCAGACTTAGGTGTTGGACCTGAGCGAGGGCCGGGTAAATGACCTTGGAGGGCCATATCTGACCCCCGGGCCATAGTTTGAGGACCCCTGTTCTAGAGTGAGAAAAACTGAACTTTACAGGTTGCGGAACATGAGTTCTATTTCATGAAATCATAGAATCAAAGAGATGGAAGAGACCTCGTGGGCCATCCCAATGTATATCCTTCACTTTAAAAAAAATGATTTTGTCATTTGGGAGTTGTAGTTGCTGGGATGTATAATTCTCCTACAATCAAAGAGCATTCAGAACCCCACCAACAATGGAATTGGGCAAAACTTCCTCCATGAGCATAAGAAAATGATGTGTTTTCTGATTATCTTTGGTGACCCCTCTGACACCCTCCTCACGACCTCCACAGAGGTCCCGACCCCCAGGTTGAGAAACGCTGGGTTAAACCAGGACTGGTCGACTGACAGGTTGGCGGTAGGAATCCGGGGAGCGGGGTAAACTCCCATCTGTCAATCTCTAGCTTTTCATGCGGGGCATGAGAGAAGCCTCCCACAGGATGATCATCCAAGTCTTCCCATGGCAGTTTCACAAGTTCCTTCTGAAAAAGGCCCGCAGGGGAAATTCAGACCCCTGTGTCCTTTTATGTGGCTCCCCAGATTCTGTATCCTCATCATTAGACATCCTGATCAGAGCTGATGGGAGTTGGGATACAGGAACATCTGGAAGGCTGTCCTGCTCTGTTGTCTTCCAAGGCCCTTTGAAGGTGACCATCAGGCTGATGGGGGCCTTGATGAAAATGAGTTTGGCAGCCCTGGTATCTGTGAAATGTTGCAAAAACTATTAAAAATGACCTATTTGCTTTTCAGTATAAATCTTCCCGGAAGAGTTCGAGTGGAAATGAAAACGATGAGGTGAGTTAGAATTGACATTTTGGGGAAGAATGAAACACTGAGTGGGTTGAAGGATCAGATTAAGTTTCCTGGTTCCCTCTATATAAAGAATTTGCCTCTCTTGAAAGCCACCAGAAAACCAATTGACCTTGCAAACAAATTGCCAAACTCCCATGATTCATAGAATCCTAGAGTTGGACCACATCGGTCATCTAGTCCAACCTCCTTCTGCCATGCAGGAAAAGCACAGTCAAAGCCCTCCTGACAGATGGCCATGCGGCTTCTGTTTAAAAGCCTCCAAGGAAGAAGCCTCCAGTGGACTCTGAGACTGAGAGTTCCACTGTTGAACATCTCTTCTTACGGTCAGGAAGTTCTTCCTAATGTTCAGGTGTGATCTCCTTTCCTATCTTTGAAATACGTGGCTCAATTGAGTCGTGGTCTCTAGGCCAGCAGAGAACAAAGCTGACTCCCTCTTCCTTAGGACATCCCTTCAGATATTTAAACTATTCATAGAATCATAGAGTTGGAAGAGACCTCATGGGCCATCCAGTCCAACCCCTGTCAAGAAGCAGGAATATTGCATTCAAAGCACCCCTGACAGATGGCCATCTAGCCTCTGTTCAAAAACCTCCAAAGAAGGAGCCTCCACCACACTCCGGGACAGAGAGTTCCACTGCTGAACTGCTCTCACAGTCAGGAAGTTCTTCCTCATGTTCAGATGAAATCTCCTTTTCAGTGTTAGAAAAGCAGATGTAGATTTCCAGCCCATGCCATTTTTTAGTATATTTTTTGTTTCTGGTCTGAGCGAGGTTCTTATATGTTCCATGTTCACAAAAGTGCTGCAGTACATGTACGTATCTTAGTTGTCGATTCATTTCAGTAGGTATGTCCCCATCTTCAGCACACGCATGCCAGTTCATAAGCTCATGCCAAACCTTTCTTTTGAGAGCACGCTTCCATTTTGTAATCTCATCTTTTTGGTTTCTTTTTTAGCAAGACAGTGATCATACTAATGTGTCCCCACAGTCTCCTGTCTCATCTGAGGTACAGCTCTGTGTGTGTGTGTTGATGTGTGTTGACGTATGTGGATTTCTTCTCTACCTGTGGATGTTGCATTGCGACTGTCACTCAGAACACACCATTCTTTGTGGGGAAATGGAGAATACTGCACAGTAGGGGCTCTTTTGGAAAAGAAACACCTTTTGCGTTGGCAATGACGCACTTCGGGGGAAAAGCAGAAATGCCTCTTCAGCCTCTTCACATCTCAAGCTGCATCCCCCAACCTCCCTTTCCTTATTAGAAAGGAAATGTTGTCTCTCTCTCCTATATATATATATATATATATATATATATATATATATATAAGGACATACACCTACACAGGATTTACAATTTACAATTCCCACCACCACCACGAGGATTAAAATAAAATTATTATCCCAATATAATAATAATAATAATAATAATAATAATAATAATACTTTATTTATACCCCGCCACCATCTCCCCAAGGGAGGCCAAGCCCGACAACACATCAATAAAACAAAAAGCAAAAATGATACGATTAATATAACTCACATATAAACAGTAACACACAAGAATTTAAAAAACCTATGGCCGGGCCAAATGTAATAGTTTAAAATTTAAATTTAAATTTAGAAGTAGGAAAAACTCAAAGTGGACATGAGAAGAGGCACGGAGGCTGCTTCTTTGTGGTCTTAAAGCCCTGTACTTTGGTGCTAGTGCTACCCCTGAACTCAAAATGCTGCTCGTATGTCAAAGCAAAACAAGACCAAGCAACTACTCTTAACTCAATCTTGTCTCCGGATATGCCATCGGCTGGAGACACCTCCCCCCCAGCACCAACTGTCGCTCTGGGCCAGAGTGAAGAGAGAGGGAGCCATGGGAGAGTTTTGTGTTTTAAAGAAGGAATCCTTAGAAGGCAGCAGCCTTAACGCACACCTTTTTGGCCAAATGACAAAATGCACTTTTTGTCACTGCACTTTATATTTGACAGCAAATACTGTATATACTCGAGTATAAGCCTAGTTTTTCAGTCCCCTTTTTAGGCTGAAAAAGCCCCCCTCAACTTATACTTGAGTCAAGGTTATTTATTACTTTACTCTCTTATTAGTATTATTTATTATTTAATATTTTACTTTATTTATTTATTTTTTACGACATTTATATGCTGCCCTTCTCACCCCGAAGGGGACTCAGAGCGGCTTACAAGGTATATATTACATACAATATATTATATTATTAGCATAGTACAATATCAGCATTAAACATTTGCTATATTTCACCATACCACTATATCATAATATTATTAGTAATATTACATGTAATATAAATATATAATTATAATATCTTATTATTATATCGCATTACATTATATATCATAAATATTATATGTATATACAATATATTATATTATATTATATTATTAGAATAGCACAGGAGACAAGGTGGAACTGTCCCCTGGCCCCCTCTTTCTTCACTATGGCCCAGAGCGACAGTTGGTGATGAAGGAGAGGGTCTCCAGCTCTTGGCATATCCAGGAGACAAGATGGAATTGTCCCTTGGCCTCCCCTCTCTTCACTCTGGCCCAGAGCAACAGTTATTATTCATTATTATTATTACATTTACATTCTTTTACTCTATTATAATTATTACATTTATTATTTTACTCTATTTATTATTATTATTACATTCATTTTTCTCTATTATTGTTTTATTACATTTTTATTGTACTCTATTATTATTACATGTATTAGTTTACCCTATTATTATTATATTTACATTATATTACTCCATTATTATTGTTATTACATTTATTATTTTACTCTATTATTATTGCTGTTATTGTTATTACATTTGTTATTTTTACTCTATTATTACTGTTATTCTTACATTTCCATTATTTTACTCTATTATTATTTTTATGACATTTATTATTTTACTCTATTATTATTGGAAGGATACACAAGCACATTTACACAGAAGAAGGTTAGAATAATGGTTTGATCAGAGTTTGATATAAATAACGGTTTTATGTAAACATTCAAAAACATTTCACCTCCTGATGCCTCAATTAATTTAATTTCATTGGTATCTATTTTTTATTTTGAACTTGGCCCATAGCTGCTGCATTTTCCTCCCTTGGCTTATACTTGAGTTAATACGATTTTCCAGTTTTTTGTGGTAAAATTAGGCAACTCGGTTTATATTTGGGTTGGCTTATATTCGAGTATATACGGTACCTTTTTTGGTTTCAGGGTTTTGAAAATGGAGGCATGCATTACATTTGATGGCGCATTAGACTCAAATCAGTGCAGTAGTAGTGATACAGCAAAATGAGTAGCCAGTGCAGTCTTGCCTTGGAGTCTCAGGGAACAGGTGCTGGCCCTATGAAAACTGTCCATCCTGTGCATCTTTCCAGTGGCTTTCTGTGATTTGCTGACGCCTTCCCTTTTTTTTGCTGCTAGGAATATGACAGGGCCGACGGGCCATTTGGACTCAAGCCCAGATCAGGTAAGAGGCACCACTCTGTGGTCTGAGAGACAGAAAGCATTGAGGGAAAGACCCCTTAAATGTCCCCCTTTCTCTTTGTAGCCTTTGCCCGTTCGCGGCAGGACTACAGCACTGTCGACCCCGGATTCACCATGAGGAGGAAAATGGAGCACTTGCGGGAGGAGAGGGAGCAGATCAAGCAGCTGCGCCACGTACGTCTCCGTCTAGAATGGGTCCTAGCATTGTTGCCTTAGCTTGCACTTCATTGGGAGATGAGTCCAGCTTGTGAGGCACTACAAGCAGACAAACCTGGACCCCCATGTACATTGTCATATAATCCAGTTCCTGAATCCAGATTACACTATAATCCGTAACAAAATTGTCTGTTAAAAGTGTTATTTCCTGTTTAATTGTGCAGTCATTACTTTGAAAATATTTGTTCTACTCCATAAACTTCATTATTATTATTATTATTATTATTATTATTATTATTATTATTATTATCTTTTTTTGTACCCCGCTAACATATCCCGAAGGATTCGATGCGGCTTACAAAGGCCAAGTCCCTCAATAAAACAACAGCATAACAAATACATTATCTAACTCACAAGCAAACCAAAAAACATTAAATCAATAACAGTAAAACAACAAAACAATACACCGTGCCACATTTAAAACTAGGGCCGGACCAAATGTAATGGGTACAGATTAAAAGTGCTGGACATGACAGGTAAGATGGAAGGATTCTAGGGTAGGTGCAATGTGTGGCAATCTTAAATCTCTAATAAAGTGCATCAGGGACATGATGCTGGGAGTTTTTTGTGGCTGCCACAAACTTTGTTGAATTGGTTGAGACTCAATGAGATATTCATTGAAAAACTAGTTAAATCTTTTGTTTTTAAAATGTTATGAACATTTAAGAGCACCGGGACTGTGGCGCAGCTGGCTGGGAGTCAGCTGCATTAAGATCACTACTGACCAAAAGGTCATGAGTTCAAAGCCAGCCCGGAACGGAATAAGCTTCTGACCAATTTGTGTAGCTTGCTGTTGACCTTTGCAGCCCGAAAGACAGTTGCATCTGTCAAGTAGGAAATTTAGGTACTGCTTATGCGGGGAGGCTAATTTACGACGCCATAAAAATCTCCAGCAAGCATGCAAAGAATGAGGAAGTACTTCATCAGTGTCACAAATGGACGGTGAAATGACAGCTCGCCTGGTGGCCAGAATACCACCAGAATGTTAAAATAGCCTCTGTGTGTCTCTCTATATATGTTGTGTGTCTATGGCATTGAATGTTTGCCATGTATATGTACATTGTAATTCACTCTGAGTCCCTTGCGGGGTGAGAAGGGCGGAATATAAATACTGTAAATAAAATAAATAAATAAAGAAAATGTGCTGCACAATGTCCTACCAAAACGAAGTTTTGGCAATTTAATAAACTTTTTCCATGTTTTTATGATAGAACCAATTAGGAAGTGACACTTATAATCCAGGAACAAAAATCGTGTTACATAGTGTTATCTGCTTTAAACTTGATTATAACTAATAATAATAATAATAATAATACTTTATTTATACCCCACCACCATCTTCCATAAGGACCCAAGGTGACTTACAAAATAGCACAGAAAGATGCGATACATAAAGTACAACATGTAAACAGTAATACATTACATATTGCAGATTCATATAATCCAGATCAAAACAGATAACCTGGTTTCAGAAACTGGATTGTATGGCAGTGTAGATCCAACCTTGGAAGCACCTGGAATGGGAACGCCATCTGCTTTGAAACTGGACCAATGTGCTTTATAAAATTCATTTTTATTTTATTTTATTGCTTTAATTAAATATTTTTTTAAAGTTCAAAAAATATTTAATTAAAAAACCCCAATTTAACGCAATATTATTGAATTTTTACATTGATTATTCCCTTGACACTGAAAGTTGATCCAGTTTGTATGTTTGTTTTAATGCGCATTAGAACCTGGAGTCACGGTTGAAGGTCAGTTTGCCAGATGACATTGGAGCAGCATTAATGGATGGCGTGGTTCTGTGCCATTTAGCCAACCACATCAGACCTCGGTCCGTTGCCAGTATTCATGTCCCGTCGCCAGCGGTGGTAAGTCCAGCACTTCCTTTCAAGGCCAGTAAACTCTCTGTTTTCACCCCCACCCCCATTCGATAATCCTTGTCTAGTCAGATGCTTTGCAAGTGCAACTATTTCAGATTGATTTAGTGGAAATCCCCAAGTTATGAATAAGAGAGGTTCTGTAGGTTTGTTGTTATGTTAAATTTGTTTATAGCCTAGGACAGGCCAAATATATACTGTATATACTCGAGTATAAGCCTAGTTTTTCAGTCCTTTTTTTAGGCTGAAAAAGTCTTCCCCAGCTTATACTCGAGTCAATGTTATTTATTATTTTACTTTGTGATTTTGTTGTTGTTGTTATTATTATATTTATTATTTTATTATTATTATTATTACATTTATTATTTTACTCTATTGTTGTTACTGTTACATTTATTATTTTACTCTATTGTTATTACATTTATTATTTTACTCTATTATTACTGTTATTACATTCCATTATTTTACTCTATTATTATTATTATTATTATTTTACTCTATTTATTATTATTGGAGGATATGTAAGCATATTTACATTGAAGAAGGTTAGAATAATGGTTTAATCAGAGTTGGACAGTCTTACCTTGAATTATAGTTGTATGTAAATATTCAAAAACATTTAACCTACTGATGCCTAAATTAATATAATTTTATTGGTATTTATTTTTATTTTGAAATTTACCAGTAGCTCCTGCATTTCCCACCCTCGGCTTATACTCGAGTCAATCCATTTTCCCATTTTTTGTGGTAAAATTAGGTGCCTCGGCTTATATTCGGGTCGGCTTATACTCGAGTATATACGGTATACATTCATCTTTCTTTCTGTCTCTGTGATCACTGGATTTTGAAAAATGTGGCTGGTTGTTGAAACAAAGTTTAGTGAAAAAGTCCCATGATAATAACTCTTCCAGGAGTGCATTTCCCTTCCAAGGGGAGATTTCTCTTACTTCCTCCCTCACTCCTGTTCTTAACTAGGAGCATTTGCAAGTTGGATGTTTGTAACTCAGGGATGGCCTCTATTAATCAAAATATTCCTATATTTTGGCTCTGGTTCAGCACCAGGACTTTTGCTGCTGTTTAATGCCACGTTCTTTGTTCAGTGTGGGTCTTCTCTCTCTTAACAGCCTAAACTCAGTATGGCAAAGTGCCGAAGAAACGTAGAAAACTTCCTTGACGCTTGTAAAAAACTTGGTGTGCCACAGGTAAATCCCTAGAATTTATCCTTTCATGCCTATGACTGATTTAGAGATGCTTAACTGTTCTAGATCTTGTGGAGCTCAATAATGAATAATGTGGGGTTTTTCCTTAGTTTGGAAAGGGATTGCTGTGTAAAATGTGCAAGAAGGAGCTGAGCATTTGGACCCTGCAGCGGGGATGAGACTTTTGGCTGCTTCTCAGACTCTTTCTCTATTGTCAAATAAAACCAGATTACCTGCTTTGAATTGGATTACTGTATATACTCGAGTATAAGCCTAGTTTTTCAGCCCTTTTTTAGGCTGAAAAAGCTCCCCTCGGCTTATACTTGAGCCAAGGTTATTTATGATTTTTACTCTTTTATTAGTATTATTTTATTATATTTATGTTATTACTCTATTATTATTTTTATTACATTTATGATTTACTCTATTATTATTGATATTCAATGATATTCTAATTCAAACCAGGTAATCTGGATTTTATATGACAATAGAGGAAGTCACAGGGATGAGGGAGCAAGCTTGTTTTCTGCTTCCCTGAAGACTATGACGTGGAACAATGACTTCAAACTACAAGAAAGGAGATGCCATCTGAACATGAGGAAGAACTTCCTGACTGTGAGAGCCATTCAGCAGTGCAACTCTCTGCCCTGGAGTGCGGTGGAGGCTCCCTCTTTGGAAGCTTTTAAACAGAGGCTCGATGGCCATCTGTCAGGGGTGCTTTGAATGCAATATTCCTGCTTCTTGGCAGGGGGTTGGACTGGATGGCCCAGGAGGTCTCTTCCAACTCTATGATTCTATGATTCAGTATGAGGTAGGTTTCAGTGTGAGAGAAATGTCAGTCTGAGAGAGTCCTCAGTGTGAAAAGGCCTCAGTGGGAGTAGACCTGGTGTGAGAAGCTTCAGTGACAGAAGCCCCCGGTTGAAGACCATTGTGTGTGAAGGCTGCTGTGCATAAAAAACTACTGTGTGAAACTCCTGTGAAACTTCGGTATGAGAAGAGGTTCTGTGAGAGCAGAATTGTTTATCTTCATGAGAAAGAAGTCTAGCATGGAAACAAAGAAGGAAGTGTAAAGAATTTTGTTCATGTTATGGAAACCTTTTTCTTTTAAATAGTGCAACCATGTTATTTTTGCTATAAAGAAAGCCTCCTAAAGAAGATATAACATTGGTCTGTGTAAGGGTCTTTTTTGTTCTTTTTATCACTTTGAGCTACTGGTGCTGGGTCACACTGCTGCTAAGAAGTTACTCTGTTGTACATTTATGAAGAGGGTCTTTTGTAGAGGTGCGTACCTTGAGATCTTCTGGGGAGGCACTGCTCTCTCTCCCCCCGCCGTCACATGCATGGTTGATGAGGACGAGGGAGAGAGCCTTCTTGGTGGTGGCCCCCTGGCTCTGGAACTCCCTCCCTAGGGAGATCAGACAGGCTCCCACCTTGTCCTCCTTTTGTAGTCAACTAAAAACCTGGATGTTCTGGTGCGCTTTTGACTAAGCAGCTCACTAGCAACTTCCTTGTCTCTACTTGAAGTTCCGCACTTTATACCGGCCCGCATTTTACACTCCCATATGTTGTACTTCAACATGCACTACAACAGTATTTCCTGCCCAGTTTACTGTATTGTTGCATTTTCCTGCGCTCCTGTAAAAATGTATTGCATTTATTGAATCTATATCTCAGCTATGTTTCTTTCAGCCGTATTGTTTTTATATTGCTTTCAGTTGTGCTGTTATTTGTTTTTATCTGATGTTTTAATTGGTTAAGTGTTTTACATGTGTGTTTTAATTGTAATTTTGGGTGTGTCCCTTGTAAGCCGCCCCGAGTCCTCTAGGGGAGATGGTTGGCGGGGTAAAAATAAATAACATTATTATTATTATTATTATTATTATTATTATTAATGTTGTTGTTGTTGTTGTTGTTGTTAGCAAACCCACTTGCCCAGCAATAGACGCAGCCTTCTCTTCTACAGCCTGATCGAGATCTAGCCTTGTAAAAACAGCGTTTTTCTTTTCCAGGACAGACTCTGCCTGCCCCATCACATTTTGGAAGAGAGGGGCCTGGTCAAAGTGGGACTGACGGTCCAGGCTCTACTCGAGATCCCATCCTCAAAGGCCTCGCAGCTCTCCTGCCTGTGAGAGACACAGGTCCCGTGGCTGGCCCCGATTGACCCGTTTGGCCCTTGGAGGTTGCAGACTGAGCCTTACATTTGGGGACACGCTCCCTTTATGCCGAACTGACTGTTTGCCCAGCTGAGGGTTGTCCTTCTTGCGCGTTTCGAACTCAGAGCCATAAGAGATCCTGAAAACCCTCAGGATTTCTTTCCAGGTAGTACTCGCCTTCACTTCCTCCCGTGACATCTTTTTTCCTCTGTGTTAAGCTGATGCCTCACTTTTGCATCACATTGTTTTCTTCTGTGAGAGAAAAACACCCCAATTGAGATATGTTTACTGAAAATCCCAACCAACTCCTGGTTGATTAATATCATGTCCACATCCTGAACAAAGTACATTTCTCTCACTTCTTCCATTCATAGTTTGACTTCTCTGGATGACTGCAAAAGCCACATTTCCACTACAGTTTGAATCCCCTTTTTGTATACATTCCCCCCCTCTCCAAAAAAAACCCCAAATCACTACAACATACTGACAAAAACGCTATGTGATTAACCATTTGCTTTTCTTAATTTCTTGCACTTCTTCTTGTTGTGCCATCTCCGATATTCGCATTGAGGACGGCAACAGAATAGTATACAGCATAAAGGACAAAAATGGTGTGGGACATTTTCCCTTTCTCTCTCTCGCTCTCTCAGTATTTCTAGGTTGGTGCCAAAATATACATATATATATAAATATAATATTATTTCAGTTGTACTGTAGATTGTTTACATGTGAAGTGCCTGTGTCATGGATAACTCTTTTACTAGTCTTAAAACCTTTTTTTTTTTTGCAATTCCTTTTGTGTCTTGATAGACGCGATGCATATTTTTTAAATATTAGAGGGTTTTTCCCCCCTTTTTTGTAAGATTGGTAATATGTGACGTTTCATGGACTAACATCTGAGTGTTGGATGTTCTTCAGTTTGCACAGTTTTGAATTTACTAGATTTGGTTTTTAGGGGAGGGGGGGAAACAATGTAAATAAGCTTTTATTTATCATATTTAATTTGATACCTAATCACTTTTTTAAAGGTATTATCGGACGGTGGGTGTCTCTCTTGGTTTTGTTTTTCTAAAGAAATCTATTATTTTCCTTGTCTTGGTTGAACAGTGACACAGAGAGTGGTTTTAAATGCACATCAACAAAGGAGGTAAGGATGTTGAAGTAAAACTGCCAAATATAAATATATATATATCTATATATCTCAGGTTTATATTGTGATGGTCAGGAATTCACATCTTGCTCCTGACTTCACTTTACTCTTTTCTTTCTTTTTTAATATGAGGAAACACTGTCCAAGGGCAGAACGCAAACTGAAGTTCTGTTTTTGCAATATTTACGAATACTTTGGTGAACTCCTAGCTTTGGGTATTGAGGTGAGTCCACTAAGGAGGAAAAGCAAGGATTGGAAGGGATTGCTGTGAGTTTTCTGAGCTGTCTGGCCATGTTTCAGAAGCATTCTCTCCTGACGTTTTGCCCACATCTGTGGCAGGCATCCTCAGAGGTTGTGAGGTCTGTTGGAAACTAGGCAAAAGAGGTTTATATATCTGTGGAATGTCCAGGGTGGGAGAAAGAACTCTTGTTTGTTGGAGGCAAGGGTGAATGTGTCATGATCTCTCGTGCCATCTGACTACCAGCCCTCCTGACATAGAGCACATGGACATTGGTCAAAAGGGAGATCAGGACATATGAACCAGCCGTAAAAGTCAATTGCCCCAAGGTAGGGGAAAGTGGGCACTGGAATGTGGAAAAGGGCAGTACCAGGGCTCTTGCGTGATTTATGATATTGTAGCTAGGCCTATATAGACAGGTAGTGCAAGACTCTTGTATTCCGAACAATAAAGACGTATGGTACCTTCAACTCTTGTGTCATGGCATCTTCTTTCAAGAGAAGACTAATCCACAGCAACTGAGCTGTGAAACCTTACAGTTTGTTCGGAATCCCTTATTGTCTCTAGCTTCTGCTACATCAGAGAAACCTTTCAGAATTCTGTAATCAATCACCTAGATTAGCATTGAAAAGCTGGTTCCTGCCTGGGGGAATCCTTTGTTGGGAGGTGTTTGTTGACCCTGATAGTTTCCTGGCTGGAATTCCGCTGTTTTCTGAGTGTTGTTCTTTATTTGCTGTTCTGATTTTAGAGTTTTTTAAATACTTGTAGCCAAATTTTGTTCTTTTTCATGGTTTCCCCCTTTCTGTTGAAATTGTCCACGTGCTTGTGGGTTGCAGTGGCACCTCTGTGTAGTCTGACATGGTGGTTGTTTGAGTGGCCCAGCATTTCTGTACTGTTAAATAATATGCTGTGTCCAGGTTGGTCCATCAAATACTCTGCTATGACCAATTTCGCTGGTTGAATTAGTCTGCAGTGCCTTTCATGTTCTTTGATTCATGTTTGGGCAATGCTGTTGTGTTTGTTGGTCCCTCTGTAGACTTATCCACAGCTGCATGGAATACGGTAGACTCCTGCAGAGGTGAGAGGATCCCTCTTGTCCTTTGCTGAACGTAGCGGAACATCAGACTACACAAAGAAGCCATTGAAAGCCATAAAATGTGGATAATTTCAACAGAAAGTAGGAAACCTAGAAAATGAACAAAATCTGGCTACCGATATTAAACAACTCCTCCTCCCTTACGAGCCCACACAGTCCTTAAGATCTTCCGAGGATGCCCTTTTCTTGCTCTCGTCCCCATCTCAGGAACGGTTGGTGGGGACAAGAGAGAGGGCACTCTCGGTGGTGGCCCACCATCTCTGGAACTCCCTCCCCAGGGAGATTAGGCTGGCATGCTCCCTAGCCATGTTCCGTAAGGAATTAAAGATGTGGATGTTTCAGCGTGCTTTTGATTGACGACTCCTGTGACAAATGGCCTGTTTCATGACTTGAATTGTCATTCAATCTGATGCCCTATATTATATTAACTGATCCTGTTAGTTTGCTCTGTTTCCATGATTTTTCCTATGCCGTTATACATTGTCATCTATCTTACTAAACCACTTTATTTTTTAACTAGTTCACATAGTGGTTTTCCACCCCCCTTCCAAAATTAGTCTGCTGTTATTGTTGTTGCTAGCTATTTTTGTTATGTTGTTTTATGCTGTTTTGATTGTTATTGCTTTATTTTAATTGTATTCTGCCTGGGCTTGGGCCCCATGTAAGCCGCCCCGAATCCCTTTGGGGAGATGGAGGCAGGGTAGAAAAATAAAGTTCTTCTTCTAAAATCAGGACAGCAAATAAAGAACAACACTCTGAAAACACGGGAATTCCAGACATGAAAAAATCAGGGCCAACTAACACCTCCTAACAATAGATTCCTCCAGGCAGCAATCAGCCAGGCATTGAAGCTGCAAGACTTTTCAATGCTAATCAAGGTGTTTAATTGCAGCATTCACACTTGCCTCTAAAAGACAAGAGTTCTTTCTCCCACCCTGGACCTTCCACAGATATATAAATTCCCCTCACTTAGTTTTCGGTATACCTCACAACCTCTGAGAATGCCTGCCATAGATGTGGGCAAAATGTCAGGAGAGAATGCTTCTGGAACATAGCCATGCAGCCCAGAAAACTCGCAGCAGTCCAGCGATTCTGGCCGTGAAAGCCTTCAACAACACATTGGGACGGATGTCTCTGTCCTTTCTTGACAGAGCTCAGATATGTTCTGAAATAAGCAAGTATTACAAGCATCTCTTCACAGAGAAGGACAAGGTGGCTGCTTCTTTGCTTGGCCTGCCTTTTTAAGCATTTTGGACGATCCTGAAACCCCCTTGGAGATCCATTCCTCGGCCTCCGAAGTGAGTCTTTCTCCAAGCTGAAAAAGCTTGCTCCACTTTGCCCTGTAATATAATAAGCATTGTGGAAAACTAACAAACAAACCGACAAGTATTTCCTTGTCTTTGAATTATCTTCTAGTCACCCTGCTTCATGTGGTTCATTTCAATCTGATTTCATCCTTTTTTAATGTTCAGTTAAAAGAGTAAAATTCACCTTCCTGTTCCAGTGAGAAACAAACTGTTTCCTTTCTGCCACCAATGTTAGTCGGATTATTTTTGGAGCTGCAGCAACACATTATTGGCAGAATCGTCAGGGCCCTGCTACAAGGATGGTGTTTGGGTGGCGACTATGTCTTGCCGTCACTGTGCAGAATGAGCTTTAGCACAACAATGGCTTTCCATTATGAACAACGAGCACCAGAGTCAGCCTCTTTGAGCCTAAAGAGGCACACAAACCCGTACCATAAAGTAGGCTAAGTTTTTAGATGAAGTCTTTACTATGAATTAAAAACTCAGATAAATCTGGTCTAACCCAGGTTCATCATAGGACTGTTTGCTCCCTTTCCTTCCCTCAGATGCCAAATGCTTCCCAGCACAGTTTAGTCTTCAAAAGAGCCTCTTCTGCTTCTGAGAAGAACAAATAGTGACTTGGGCCCCTTCTACACAGCTGAATAAAATCCCATTTTGAACTGGAAATGAGGTCTCAGATAACCCAGTTCAAAGCAAATATTCTGGGTTATATGGCTGTGTGGTAAGGCCCTAAGAGACCTCGAATTGCTTCTGGTTTTCAGTGCCAATGACACTGGGATATTGACTGGTGTGTCTTCCAATGAAGCAACATCCAAATTAAAAAAAAATTGTTAAAATAGAACTATAGTCTTCTCCAATAAGATGTTCTCAATATGTTTGGGACAACAGTTCCCAGGACTCTTGGCCACTGGACTATTTTCAGAGACTGGAGGGAACTGAATTCCAAAACAGTGGCTGAAGGAGGAAGACCAGGCTGAGGAAGATCTTGCTCCTGAGCTAATCTCTCCTGTTATTTTGAGTCGAGAGTGGTTTCAAGTCAGAAACTACAGTTCCCCATGACAAGAGCTGATATGTTTAGCCCTCCAGGTAGCTTTGGATTGCAGTTCCCATCATGATTGCAATTGCAAGACATAGAATCATAGAATCATAGAGTTGGAAGAGACCTCATAGGCCATCTAGTCCAACCCCCAGCCTAGAAGCAGGATTATTGCATTCAAAGCACCCCTGACAGATGGCCATCCAGCCTCTGTTTAAAAGCTTCCAAAGAAAGAGCCTCCACCACACTCTGGGGCAGAGAGTACCACTGCTGAACGGCTCTCACAGTCAGGAAGTTCTTCCTAATGTTCAGATGGAATCCCCCGGAAACATCTGGGGGACACAAATTGCCCATCTGGCCCCCATTCAGAACTCATGGAGGCAAGTCAGGGCGCTTCCAGACAGCTCTAAATCACGGGTTTTAAACAGGGGCAAAAAATCCTGGGACTTCAGAAGAGGTCCACATACAGACCTGTTAGTCCCAGGATTTCTGCCTCAGTTGTCTAGACTTGACACTTTGTTGTGAGATGTAGAGGCTTCCAAGATGGCTACTGTGGGACCTCCACCAGAAATTTCAGCTTAAAAAAAAAACACACTTAAGATGCAAAGATGTGAATCATTGTATAAGTTTCGTTCCTGAGTTGTATAAGCTGCAGGGCCATCTGTGCAGACTGGGGTGTTGTTCCTGGGTTATACATGTCTGTACCTGATTTCTCTTATTGTGAAAAGATGTACAACGTTGACTCGGGGGCCACAACTTGGTCCTGGCCAGAGAAAATGTGCCCTCCACGTGTTTAATGAAGTTTCTGGCACACAAACAAACTTTTCACATTGTACTCAACTGTCACCTTCTTTTTAGGAACTGACCAATCAGGAACAAACATCTAAAACCAAGAACAAACCTAAATAAAAAATCCGGTGATTTCCGATTACCGGGACATACAGACATGCAAAGATCTGCATATTCAGATATTCTTGCACCTGGAAATCTCTCTCTTTTTTTCCTTTTGTAGCAATTGCTTCCACGTTTACAGGGAACGGCATCTGGCCACCCTGCTTTTTGCTGTGGAAGCTTCTGGGATAAAGGTACTGACTGGATTGGCCCTGAATCATCCAGAGTATCTTGAGTGGCTTTTGATGCCATTCCTTTCTTCATGAGACCTTGAATTCAGAAACTACTGGGATTCTTTGAAGGCCCTTTCTTTCTTTACCGGTCTTCCCAGTTGCATCTCAGTGATCCTTTAAATATTGGACTTAAGAAAGGCCAGTGTTCACTGTGAAATGGCTCTCGTAGGCCACAATCTCTGCCTTTCTTGTTCAGAGACAAACCCGCAAGGACCTGCGAGCCTCTCCTCTACAAATTGATTTGCCGTTCAAATGCAATTGAATATATGAAAGTATGTTTGCCTTTCTAACGTTTAGGCGTATTTATTGTTCCTTTCCTTGGGGGAAAAAAAGGAAGTGGTTTATTATCTTTGATTTCTTTGGAATGGGGTTTAGGGGGAGGAAGAGCATTCAGCCTTTTAAGTAGAAGTAGTATTTAGGGGAAATGTAGAAGTAAACCTCCTCAGAAGGGAAGTATGTGGAATGGTGAGTTTGTAATTTGAAGGATGAATGTTAGCAAATTCTGCCCTGTTTTTGCAAAATTGATGGAGAGCACAAAGCAGTTCTTGTATGGAAATCGGAGCCTATTTCCCCTCTTGATGGTTCCTACATTCGAGTTTATTTGGATTTGGGATTCTGGATTTAGGGCTACTCTTGAGGTGTGTCAGGTATTAACTTGTTCTCCTGAAATCCATACATCGACAAGACGGTAATATTAAACCACAACGCAAATGCCACAACTTCTGCAAAAATAAAAATGGCATTGCAGCAGGAGGGAGGGGCAGGTCTGCCAACCTTTGCAGAGTCTTTGAAGGATTCGCTACGTGCTTTAAGTAACGTCCTTTCATAGTTGCCATTCACATATTTTTATATCTTCTGTAACTGAACCCACAGCAGGAACAAGCTCAAAACAACTACTTTTATATAACCGTGTGAAAACTTAATACAAATGTCAACTGTTTGCAAAGGGACTTTGCCTTTTTTGTGTGTCTGTATAATACTGCCATGTTTGACCCTGCATTTGAATTCACTCTTCGCTCATGTTCTGTAAACCCCTCCTTTTCCCTGTTCTTTATGAACTTCCGACACCTTTTTCAGGACGACTTTTATTATCGCTGGAGCTTCCGACAAGTGTATGTCTTTTGGGAAACAGTCCTGCTGTCTAGTTTTACTTTTGTACATAGTTTTTTTCTATTGAAATCTGCATGGATGATACCTGCGAGTCCGAAACCAATGTACATATTCTATGTATAAAATGCAAACTCTTTCCTAACTCTTGCGTGTAGGGTGTGTTGTGTTACGATTTCTTCTCAGTTATGTTGATTTTGTGGTGGATGCCCAACAAGGCATCTACTTTTGGAATCATAGAATCCTATAGTTGGAATCGACCTCCAAGGACAATCTAGTCCAACCCCCTTCTGCCAGGAAGGACACCATCCAATCCCTCCCAACAAATGGCCATCCACTCCAACCCTCTTCTGCCTGGCAGCCAGGAAGTATTTCCTCATGTTCAAGTGGAATCTCCTTTCCTGCCATTTGAGCCCAATTGAGGGTTAGTCTCCAGAGTAGCAGGAGACTTTCTTAGAACAGCTTTTCAAATATTTGAACATCGTATTGTTGAAGGCTTTCATGGCCGGAATCACTGGGTTGTTGTAGGTTTTTTCGGGCTGTATGGCCATGTTCTAGAGGCATTCTCTCCTGACGTTTCACCTGCATCTATGGCAAGCATCCTCAGAGGTAGTGAGGGTATTTGAACATCGTTCCAACGGCTTCTCTTAGCCTTCGTTTCTGGAAGCTAAACAGACCCATCTCCCTAAGTTTGCACCTTATAGGGATGCATGGTTTCTAGACCTTTAATCATTTATCCACCTTCCTTTGAACCCCTTCCAGCGTAGAGGCAATATCCCTCTTGAATTGCTTTGCCCAAAATGGGACACAAGGTGAAAAGTTCTGACAAGCTAGGTAAATGCAGGGAACGCCATGGATGTAGCGTATCTGGATTTCAGAAAGGCCTTCCTTTGACAAGTTCCCCCATGACTTTCTGGCAAACAAACTAGTCAAATGTGGGCTAGGCAAAATTATGGTTAGGTGGATCTATAATTGGTTAAGTGAATGAACCCAGAGCGTGATTCTCACCAATACTTCCTCTTCATCCTGGAAAGAAGTGATGAGTGGAGTGTGAGACGCAGGATTCCGTCCTGCGCCCAGCCCTGCTCAGAATCTTTATTAATGAATTAGATAAAGGGTTAGAAGGCATTCTCATCAAGTTTGCAGACAGGACCAACTGGGGAGGGACAGCCAATACTCCAGAAGACAGGAGCAGAACTCAAAACAATCTTCACAGATAAAAGAGATGATTGGCCAAAACTAACAAAATGAAGTTCAACAGTGACAAATGCAAGATACTCCACTTCAGCAGAAAAAGAGGAAATGCAAAGATACAGAATGGAGGGCATTGCCTGGCTTGACAGCAGGATGTGTGAAAAAGATCTTGGAGTCCTCATGGAGAGGAAGGTGAACATGAGCCAACAATGCCATGTGGCAGCTTAAAAAGTCAATGGGATTTTGGACTCCATAAATAGGAGTCTCCTGCCTAGATCCGGGAAGTCATGCTACCCCTCTATTCTGTCTTGGTCAGACCACTTTACCTGGAATCACACTGTGTCCAATTCTGGGTACCGCAATTGAAGGGAGATGTTGACAAGTTGGAAGGTTTCCAGAGGAGGGCAACTAAACCTATCAGGGGTCTAGAGAACAAACTCTAGGAGGAGTGGCTTAAAGAGCTGAGCATGTTTAGCCTGCAGAAGAGAAGGCTGAGAGGAGACATGATGAGGGCCATGGATCAAGATTTGAGGGCAAGTAATAGGGAGGAGGGAGCAAGCTTGTTTTCTACTTCCCTGGAGACTCGGATGAATGGAACAACGGCTTCAAACTACAGGAAAGGAGATTCCACCTGAACATGAGGAAGAACTTCCTATCAGTGAGAGCTGTTCAGCAGTGCAACTCTCTGCCCCAGAGTATGGTGGAGGCTCCTCCTTAAACAGAGGTTGGATGGGCCATCTGCCGGGAGTGCTTTGCATAAAATTTTGCTCCTTCTTGGCAGGGGTTGGACTGGATGGCCCACGAGGTCTCTTCCAACTCTATGATTCTGTGACCAAAGCAGAAGAGAGCAGGACTAGGACTTCCCTTGATCTGGACACTATACTCCTTTGGATGCAGAATCACATTGGCCTTTTTAGCTGCTGCATCACACTGTGGGCTTGTTCAGCTTGTTGTCCATTAGGACTCCAAGATCCCTTTCACAGGTGACTCTTGTTATTGCTCTAGGTGTCACCCATCCTGTATCTGTGTATTTCCCCTGTTTTCCTGCCAAAGTACAATATCCTACTTTTCTCCTTGTTGGAATGCATTTGGTTACTTTTGGCCAATCAATCTGTGAAGGTCTTTCGGGGATCCTGATCCTTTCTCTCCCCCAATTTGTTGTCAAATTATTTTCTCAACATGGTACACACTTCACAAGTATGTGAACTACACCAGTGATTCTTAAGCCAGTTGATGTGGGAACAAAGGTTTACTCAAACTGTCGGGGACTTGGCACTGTATTGATGGCCATTAACTACAGCTTCTTTCTTTCCTGGAAACTACAGAGACCAGTATCATCATCTTGACAGATCACCACATGTGAGTAGCATCACCATTCCCATCTGTTGAGTTCTTACAATGGATTCCCTGTTGACATTGGTCTGATAACACTATGTAACAGAATTTTTGTCATTTCCAAATTGGTATCATAAACACATGGAAAAGGTTCATTAACTTTTTGCAGAAGGGACACCCTGCAGCACATTTCACTCTAGTAGGAATATTTGAATCTCAACCAATTCAACCTAGTTTTTGGCAGCCACAAAAACAAATTTTCTGAAGTACATAGAACAACTACTCAAAGTACCACAGAATTAAACAGAAACAAATACTTTCAAACCAGGAACATTTTTTTTTCAAATTTTGTTACATAGTGTAATTTGTACCTTTGGGTTCCTATCATTCAGTTTTCTCTTTTGCCCTCAACACACTTTCCTGGATCTGGAATTTCTGTTGGAAAAATGGCTGCCTTGATCAATGGATTCACTGGTAAGAGGTGATTGGTGTTCTTTGTGAATGAATAAAACATCAGTGAAAATGAAAATCCTAAACACTTATTAATCTTATCTCTTCGACTTTAAGATGCCATTGATTGCAGGACTGCCAATCTAGCAGTTCAAAAATATGCAAATGTGAGTAGATCAATAGGTACCGCTTCGGTGGGAAGTTAACAGCATTCCATGCAGTCATGCTGGCCACATGACTTTGGAGGTGTCTACGGCCAACACTGGCTTTTTGGCTTAGAAATGGAGATGAGCACCATCCCCAGAGTCGGCTAGACTTAATGCCAGGGAAACCTTCACCTTTGCCTACCAACAACAAGAAAGGACACATAGGATACACTTACGATTCTAAAATACTTCCCATTTTAAAGATATGTTTATATGGGGGAAAAGTGTGTGTTTGAAAGAAATACACTATATAACAAATAAATCTAATCTCCAGCTTTGGTCAGGATCAGTTGCAGAAAAGTTGAGAAAGTGAACGAAAAGTCGGAAGCTGAACAGTGTTAAGCCGCAGCCTTGAGTTTGCAAGACCGGAAGAAGACAATTAAGGTTACTCCTCGGATTTCATATTAAAATCATAGAATCGGAAGAGACCCCATGAGCCATCTAGTCCAACCCCCTGTCATGAAGGAAAGGCACAATCAAAGCACCCCTGACAGATGATCATTCAGCCTCTGTTTAAAAGCCTCCAAGGAAGGAGCTTCCACTACATTCCGAGGCAGAGAGTTTCAATGCTGAACAGCTGTTGAAGTCAGGAAGTTCTTCCTACTGTTCAGGTGGGACTTTCTTTCCTGTAATTTGAACCTATGGCTCCATTGAGACCCGGTCTCCAGGGCAGAAGGAAACAAGCCAGCTCCATCCTTGGTATGATATCCTTTCAGATATTTAAACATGGCAACCATGTCTCATCTCAACCTCTTCTGCACGCTAAAAGGACCCAGCATTTTAAGCTCCTCCTCAGAGGGATGCATCCTCTCCATACCTTTGATCCTTTTAGTCACCCTCTTCCTCTGGACATGTTCCAGTTTTAGAGTCTATCTCGTTTAAACCCAGACTTGGACACTCTATTCCAGGTGAATAGAGCAGAATAGAGAGGCACAATTACTTTCCTCAATCCAGATACTATACTACTTTTGATGCAGCTCAAAAATCCATTGGCTTATCATTAGAGACCCATGTGGCACAGTGGGTTAAACCGCTGAGCTGCTGAACTTGCTGACTGAAAGGTTGGTTCGAATCCAGAGAGCAGAGTGAGTTCCTGCCAACCCAGCAGTTCGAAAATATGCAAATACGAGTAGATCAATAGGTACCACTTCTGCGGGAAGGTAACGTTGCTCCATGTAGTCATGCTGGCCACATAACCAGGAGGTGTCTATAAGCAACGCGGACTCTTCAGCTTATAAATGGCTATGAGTTCCATCCCCCAGAGTAGGACACGACTAGACTTAACTAGACTAGACTTAATGTCAAGGGGAAACCTTTACAATTACCTAATCATATAAGTAGAAGGAAAATAACCACAACAAACATTCCATCCTCTCTAAAGAAAATTCACAATAATACTTTCCAAACTACACTTCACTTGCCAACTAATCCCAAAAAGAGAGCACCGTTTTCAATTTAGTAATCTGGATATGAAGGATTATTTAGTTGAGTTTTAAGCAGGAAAGCATGGAGGCAACTTTCCTGGCTGCCCTGTATTGCATTCGTACTTTATTCTGTGCCACCCAAACAGAGCAAAGAGTTTTCAAAAAATGTAGAGGCAAAGCACCAAGGATTTGATCTGCTTTCAAAGGCAGGGAACTTAAAAGCCTGACTAGTTCTCCAGAAACGGGCTTTGTTTCCTTGGCTTCTGAGGAAAGGATGCGATTTGCACTGAAATGCAAGCCTATCAATTTCTATACCGTAAAGCTTGAATATCTCTGGATGTGAAAGAGAAATGCCGTAACAAGGAATCAGGCCTAATTCTTAATGGAGCAAATCTCTACAAGTTGACCTGTTCCAACTGGAGCCCTTTTGCAAGACCCTTCGAGGGTCTTGGAGACATGCAAAAATGCCAAAAGTGCAATGATTGGAAGCCCGTTTCAAACAGGGTAATATTTGATATCAAATCATGTACAGACCTAATGAAGAGGAGATGTAAGGGGAAAAAAACCAAGGTAAACAATTTCCAGTAAGAACCAGAGACAACTGGAAGGCCTGCTGTGGAAACAAAGAGTCTGAAGTTAGAAAATATTGACAATTTTTGCTATCTTGGCAGCCACCTCTCCACAAAAGTCAACATTGACAACGTAATACAACACGCCTAATCTCTGTGAGTGCAGCATTTTTCCAAATGAAGCAGAGAGTGTTTGAGGACCGGGACATCCGTAGGGAGACCAAGATGCTTGTTTATAAGACTATTGTCCTTCCAGTCCTGCTATTTGCCTGTGAAACGTGGACTGTGTACAGATGTCAACTCCTGGAATGATTCCATCAGCATTGCCTCTGGAAAATCCTGCAAATCTCTTGGGAAGACAGGCGGACAAATGGCAGCATGCTGGAAGAAGCAAAGAACACCAGCATTGAAGTGATGGTTCTATGCCATCAACTCCGCTGGACTGGCCATGTTGTCCAAATGCCCAATGGTCATCTCACAAAGCAGTTAGTATACTGGGTTGTAGGTTTTTTCGGGCTATATGGCCATGGTCTAGAGGCATTTTCTGACGTTTCGCCTGCATCAATGGCAAGCATCCTCAGAGGTAGTAGTCCTGCTCATCTCACTACCTCTGAGGATGCTTGCCATAGATGCAGGCGAAACATCAGGAGAAAATGCCTCTAGACCATGGCCATATAGCCCGAAAAAATTTACAACAACCCAGTGATTCCGGCCATGAAAGCCTTCAACAATACAGTTAGTATACTCCCAACTCAAGAATGGAAAACGAGATATTGGTGGACAGGAAAAGAGACTGAAAGATGGGCTTAAAGCTAACCTTAAAAATTGTGGCATAGACGCCAAGAACTGGGAAGCCCTGGCCCTTGAGTGCTTGAACTGGAGGTCAGCTGTAACCAACAGTGCTATGGAATTTGAAGAGGCTCAAATGGAGGGCGAAAGGGAGAAACATGCCAAGAGGAAGGTGCATCAAGTCAACCCTGACCGGAACAGCCTTCCACCTTGAAACGGAAGTCCTCACTGTGGAAGAACATGTAGATCAAGAATAGGGCTTAATAGTCACCTACGTATCCACTGCCAAGACACTAGACTTGGAAGGCCATCATACGCAGACAATGAGGGATTGCCTAAACAAGGAAGGAAGGCAAAAGTATGATAGCTAGGACCCTACACATAGCTGGAACCTGTACGCTGGTTGTGCAACACGTGTCAGAATTAATGAAGGGAAGTCCTCTTGGACTGCTCCCAGCTTCTGTGGCTGCTTTCTTCGAAGGGCGGAAAGTGTGCTGGTGGCTGGGGAAGGTTTTTACAAGGCCCTAGTGCGAACAGAGCAGCAGGAACCAGATTCTCCCCCCCCCCCCTTCCCCTCTTCTTGTGCTTTCCCCCACCTGCTTTCTGACAATGGAGGAGCCAGGGCTCCAGGAGGGCAGGACATGTGAGCCATAGACCCCCTTTTCCTCCCTCACAGCTGCATCTCGCTGTGCTGTCTCGCGCACGTGTTCCCTTCATGAATTCTGACCCGTGGTGCGCAACCAGCGTAGGGTCCCAGCTATCATACTTTTGCCCACTTCTGCTCAAAACAGACCTTCTGTGAATTACTCAGTTCTGATTTAGCATCTCCAAGTAGAGCCGTGGTTAGACCCCTTGCGCCAGCAGGACTACTGACCGAAAGTGGCGGTTCAAATCCGGGCAATGAGGTGAGCTCCTGCCTGTCAACTCCAGCTTCCCATGTGGGAACAAGAGAGAAGCCTCCCACAGGATGGTAAAACATCCGGGCGTTCCCTGGTCAATGTCCTTGCAGACAGTCAATTCTCTCACACCAGAAGCAATTTGCAGTTTCTCAAGTCCCTCCTGGCACAAAAAAGAGAAAGGAAAGCATCTCCAAGACCTCTTCTCTTGGACCATAACTTTCCAAAGCTCTGAAAGAGAAAAACTGCAATTTGTTGACGTTTCGAAGAGAAGCAACATGGTCTGGATTTTGGCCAGCAAAAGGGCAGACCAAGGAGGTGGAAATAAGACACAGAAATGGACCCAGAAGGACCATTTTCCTCCTCCAAAGTAAGTGAACTATTTCACAGTAAGAGAGTGGCTTAGATAAAGGCTTGGAAATGCAACATAGGAAGCATAGCTTCCCTTTGTTTTTGGTGCAAGTATCATTCTGACTCAAACGAATAGAATCACGGGGAGGCAAAAAGAACTCCACCATCCATTGCACCTTGGATAGAACGTTTCATTACCATTACTCTTAATGTTGCCATAACAGGATGGCAACGGCTCAGTGGCCTTGTTGACTCCGCTGCAGAAGCCGCAGCCGTTCGTGTTAACCCTTAGGCTAATAAATAAATCGACACTCTAAATTAAATTTTCACACAGAAAGTGACTCCTCAAAGCAGGTTGACTGCCAAGGCAGAGCGCTTCCTTGGCACAGCATCCCCCTTCTATCGATCGCATTGTTTACAAGAGGCAGGGCAGAGGTTCAACTGAATGAAATGCCTTCCATCTGGAGGTTTGGCCTCCCATTCGCTCCCTGGATAATGGTTTATTTTGCTTCACCACAAACTTGCCGGCAGGTATTCTTTTGATAGTACCTGGCTGTGGCTCCGGTTGTCTCACCCCCTTCTTAACTAGGAGTTGGATGTATATCAGATGTTTGTAACCAGTTTAAACCTGGACTGGATTGGCTGCCCTGCTGGCATGGAAGCCTCTAGATCAGCATTTCTCAACCTGGGGAAAACTTACTGGCAGCACATGGTGCAGACCCAAAATTAATAAGAACATCAGCCCTTGCCTTGTCATACTCAAGTGCTGAGTATGCCTGCCCTGTTTGGCATAAGTCTGCCCATCCAAAGCAGGTGAACATAGCGTTGAATGAAACATGCAGAATAATCACAGGACGTCTTAAACCTACACCTGTTGATAAACTCTACAAGCTAGCTGGCATTGCCCCCCCCCCCCCACCCCCAGTGTGCGATGGGAAGTTGCTACTAAAATGTGAGAGAAATAAGGTTGAATACCGTGAAAGCCATCCACTGCATGGCTACCAGCCTCCTCCCAGTAGACTCAAATCAAGGAAAAGCTTTATGAGAACTACCACTCCTCTTGGCGTCCCTCCAGCAACAGCAAGGGTATCCCTCTGGCCAGCAAAACCAGGAAATCCCAACATGAGGGTCTTCCTCCATGGGCAAACCAAGAATGGGCAACCTGGAAATCCCCTAACAGACTCAGAAGTGGAGTGGGCAGATCAAAAGACAACCTGGCAAAATGGCACTACCTAAAAGAATTCCACACCTTGTGTGACTGTGGAGCAGAACAGACAACTCCGCATCTGTATGCTTGTCCACTATGCCCTGCCTCATGTACAGAGGAAGAATTGTTAGAGGCTACAGACAATGCCATGGCTGTTGCCTGTTTTTGGTCAAAAGAAATTTAGCCGCCTGCACAACTTCTATTTTTTATCAGTTTTATACTAATTTGTGCAATGCTTTTGATACGAAATAATAATAAACCTGGAGGTCGGGACCCCTGGGGGGGTCACAAGGGGGGGTCATACGGGTCACCAAAGACCATCAGAAAATACAGTATTATCTATTGTTCATGGGCGTTCTGTGTGGGAAATTTGGCCTAATTCTACCATTGGTGCAGTTCAGAATGCTCTTTGACTGTAGGTGAACTATAAATTCCAGCAATGACAACACCCAAATGTCAAGGTCTGTTTCCCCCAAACTATACCAGTGTTCATATTTGGCCATATTGAGTATTTGTGCCAAGATTGGTCCAGATCCATTATTGTTTCAGTCCACAGTGCTCCCTGGTTGTAGGTGAACTACAACTCCAAAACTCACGGTCAATTCCCATCAAACCCTTCCAGTATTTTCTGTTGGTAAGGTTCCAGCTATCATAGGGAGTTCTGTGTACCCAGTTTGGTTCAATTTCACCGGGACTGTGGCGCAGCTGGCTGAGTGTCAGCTGCATTAAGATCACTTCTGACCGAAAGGCCATGAGTTCGAAGCCAGCCTGCGTTGGAGTGAGCTTCCAACCAATTGTGTAGCTTGTTGTCAACCTTTGCAACCCGAAAGGCAGTTGCATCTGTCAAGTAGGAAAATTAGGTACTACCTATGTGTGGGGAGGCTAATTTAACTAATTTACGAGGCCATAAAAAAGACTCCAGCAAAGCATGCGGGAAATGTGGAAGTACTTCATCAGTGTCGCAGATGGACGATGAAAACGACAGCTCCCTTGGTGGCCAGAAAATTAAATAGCCTCCGACTGTCTGTCTATATCTGTTGTATGTCTTTGGCATTGAATGTTTGCCATATATGTGTACATTGTAATCCACCCTAAGTCCCCTGCGAGGTGAGAAGGGCGGAATATAAATACTGTAAAAAAAAATCATTGGTGGAGTTCAGAATGCTCTGATTGCAGATGAACTATAAATCCCAGAAACTACAACCACCAAATGACAAAATCAATCCCCTCCCCCAACCTCACCAGTATTCAAATTTGGGCCAGCGAATGAAACTACATCCTGCATATCAGATATTTACATTACGATTCATAACAGTAGCAAAATGACAGTTATGAAGTAGCAACGAAAATAGTTTTATGGTTGGAGGTCACTCACCACAACATGAGGAACTGTATTAAGGGGTTGCTGCATTAGGAAAGTTGTGAAACACTGGACTTGAACCTCCTCTGCCCAAGGGTACCTCACCAACTGACAACTCCCATTATTCCTCAGCCTTGACCTGTGGCAGTTCAAGTGGCACCCAACTGCATTATTCCTTCTGTGGAGAATGCACCCAAGGATTTGCAGGGTTGCTTTGTGCATGCAAGGCACGCAACGGGCTCCTGCTGAGATCCCTGAACACAGGCCAAGCGCAGAGGCGGTCCCCGTAGTTGCAGCAAAACTCGCAAGAGAGATCCGTGCCAAGATCAATACTCATTTGCAAGCCTTTCTGCTGGCTCTCCTGCTCCGGAGGGCCAGCACTTCCTCAAGACCTGACAGCAGGATAATGGTCCGGATTGTTTGGACGAGCAACAAGAATCCGCTCAAACAAGCGGAGGGGTGCCAAGAACATTTCGGAAAGAAGGGGAGAAGGAAGGCTTCCAAGTTGGAGAGGGGAGAGCTTCTATGTTCTGGGGACACATATGGATTTTAAGGTCATTTTTGGGGAGCAATCAGGCCATAAGACAATGCTTACTTCATCATTGGTGTCTGAGGCTTCATCTGCACTGCAGAATACATGCAGATTGGCCCCAATTGAACCGCCATGACGCCATGCGATCGGATCCTGGGATTTGTAGTTTGGTGGAGCACCAGGCGGAGATGGGTCAAGGCCTTTGCAAAGTGTAACTCAGAATCCCATAAAGCCATGGCAGTTAATAGTGATGCCAAACTACATGCACTGAACTGGGGCAAACTTTGTTAACTACACAGTGTAGACCAAGCATGGGCAAACTTGAGCCCTCCGGGTGTTTTGGACTTCAACTCCCACAATTCCTAACAGCGGCTGGGGGGGGGGGGAGGAAGAGGCCTGAGGCTGTTAGGAATTGTGGGAGTTGAAGTCCAAAACACCCGGAAGGCCCAAATTTGCCCATGCCTGCTGTAAACCCTGTTTCGGGTACACTAATTTATGCTGGTGAACAACCCCTTATATAAATTAGAATTATAATAATTGGAGGGGTTCCTAAACCCCTTCTTTTCCTATGGAAGATGCTACATTTCTACTAAGTTTCTACTTGGGAAGCCTGCCATTCCTCCATCCATCGCATCCTTTGATACACAGGCTTTGATTCGGCTCATCCACTTTGATCAGCAGCCATTTGAACCTATCTGTTCCCTCTTCCTGCAAATTAAAACACTTGTTTCCTCAATGCTACAAAGGAAAGACAACATAGGTCCAGGTGATTGATTTCCCTTTGGAAGAAAGGCCCAGGGCAATGGCATGAATGCAAACAGAAAGTGCCAGCCATATTTCAATTAGGCCTCCGTCTAATTACACTATTTTTGTTCCTGAGTTATAAATGTCATTTCCTAATTGGTCTCACCTATATAATCATAGAATTGGAAGAGACCACATGGGCCTTCTAGTCCAACCGCCTGCCATGCAGGAAAAGCTCAATCAGAGCACCCCCGACAGATGGCCATCCAGCCTCTTTTTAAAAGGTTTTCCAGGGAAGGAGCCTCCACCACATTCCCTCCTCCCTCTGACTTCCTTTCACATATTTATACATGGCTATCATGTCTCCTCTCAGCCTTATTTATATATACCTTATAAGCCGCTCTGAGTCCCCTTTGGGGTGAGAAGGGCGGCATATAAATGTTGCAAATAAATAAATAAATACTCCCATAGTCCTCTGTCTTTGCCTCCCAAAACCTTTCAGTATTTTCTGTCAATCATATTCACTATTTGGTCCAAATCATAGAATCATTAAATCAGAGTTGGAAGAGACCTCATGGGCCATCCAGTCCAACCCCATTCTGCCAAGAAGCAGGATTATTGTATTCACCCCTGACAGATGGCCATCCAGCCTCTGTTTAAATGCTTCCAAAGAAGGAGCCTCCACCACACACCAGGTCAGAGAGTTCCACTGCTGAACGGCTCTCACAGTCAGGAAGTTCTTCCTAATGTTCAGATGGAATCTCCTTTCTTGTAGTTTGAAGCCATTGTTCCATTGCGTCCTATTCCCCAGAGCAGCAGAAAACAAGCTCCCTGTGACTTCCTCTCACGTATTTATACATGGCTATCATATCTCCTCTCAGCCTTCTCTTCTTCGGGCTAAACATGCCCAGCTCTTTATGCCGCTCTTCGTAGGGATTCATCGCTTAAACCCATTGCTCTGAGTGGTAGTTTCAAGGGCAGCATTAAACAAGTTTGCTCTCTCTTCCTTATGGCACCCTTTCACATATTTATACATGGCTCTCATGTTTCCTCTCATACTTCTCTTCTGCAGCCTAAACAGACCCAGTTCTTTAAGCTGCTCCTCATAGGGCAGTGGTTCTCAACCTTCCTAATGCCACGACCACTTAATACAGTTCCTCGAGTTGTGCTGACCCCTAACCATAAAATTATTTTCGTTGCTACTCCATAACTGTAATTTCACTACTGTTATGAATCACAATGTAAATATCTGATATTCAGGATGGATTTTCATTCACTGGACCAAATTTGGCACAAATACCCCATATGCCCAAATTTGAATACTGGTGTGGTTGGGGATGATTGATGTTGTCATTTGGGAGTTGTAGTTGCTGGGATTTATAGTTCGCATACAATCAAAGAGCATTCTGAACACCACCAACGATGGAATTGAACCAAACTTGGCCACACAGAACTCCCATGACCAATAGAAAATGCTAGAATGGTTTGGTGGGCATTGACCTTTAGTTTGGGAGTTGTAGTTCACATACATCCAGAGTGTGGACTCAAACAGTGATCAATCTGGACAAAACTTGGCACAAACACTCAATATGTCCAAATGTGAACTCAGGTCAAGTTTGGGGAAAATAGACCTTGACATTTGGGAGCTGTAGTTGTTGGGATGTATAGTTCACCTACAATCAAAGAGCATTCTGAACCCCACCAGTGATAGAATTGGACCAAACTTCCCACACAGAACCCCAATTGCCAACAGAAAAATTGTATATTCTGATAGTTTTCGGCGGCCCCTCGCAACCCCCCCAGGGGTCCCGACCCCCAGGTTGAGAAACACTGTCATAGGGATTCATGTTCTTCAGAGCTTTGATCATTTTAGTTTCCCTCCTCTGGACACCTTTCAGCTTGGAGTCAATCTCTCTTTAGAACGGTGGTGCCCAGAATTGGACACAGTTTTCCAAGTTAGGTCTAACCAACACAGAATAGAGAGGCCCAAAATCCCATTGGCTTTTTAAGTTACTTTATCACACTGTTGGCTCATGTTCAATTTCTTGTCCACGATGACTCCAAGATCTATGGACGTGGGATCCTCAGCTTGGAAATGGAGAAAGTGCACCTCCTCCAGAGCTGGAGACAAAAGGAGAAGCCTTTGCCTGTGTATTTGTCATTGTATGTCATTGTAACAAAGCATTGACTGTTTGCCTGTGTCTGTTTGTATATGGGTGTGGGGGGGGGGGGGGGAGGTTGTTAAAGATTTCCCCTGACCCACTTCTATTTATCACAGGACACTGAAACTGCGCAAGTGTAATGATATAAGTCCCTGTAGTTTATTTGCCAATTTACAACTCAGAACTGAGAACGGTTTTGATTTGACAGGTGCTGAAGTGGTGTGAGGTTTGAGAATGGACCCAATGGAAGATAGAGCAGTCCTCAAATTTCTTTCCTTGAAAGGCCGCACACCAAAGGAGACAGTCAATGAGATGAAAGAGGTTTGTGGTGATGGTTCTCCGTCATATGATGGAGTCAAGAACTGATATCATCCATTCAAATGATGATGAAGGGTTAGAAGGCATGACCATCAAGTTTGCAGATGACACCAAATTGGGAGGGAGAGCCAATACTCCAGAGGACAGGAGCAGGATTCAAAACGATCTTGACGGATTAGAGAGATGGGCCAAACCTAACAAAATGAAGTTCAACAGGGACAAATGCAAGATACTCCACTTAGGCAGAAAAAATGAAATGCAAAAATATTATTATTATTATTATTATTATTATTATTATTATCATCATCATCATCCTGTATATTTGCATTACTTTTTTCTGCCTAAGTGGAGTATCTTACATTTGTCCTTGCTGAAATTCATTTTGTTAATTTTGGCTAATCAGCTCTCCAATCTGTTAAGATTCAGCCTAGGTTGTGGCAGCCACAAAAACAAAGTTTCTGGAGTAGAAGAATGATTTTCAAAGTAAGGGCTGCTCAATGAAACAGGAAATAACACTTCCAAATCAGGAACAGACCATTTTTCGAATGTTGTTACATAGTGTTATCAGGTGGGAAAACCTTCAAGCCCCAAGCTTCCTCTCTTCCACCAATCTTTCTTTGTACTTCATCCACTCGGGAGACTTGATTTCCTCAGGTATCATCATAATGAGGCACATGGGGTGAAGTCAGAGCTCAATTAATTGATTTTTTTCTCTGTGTGTTTTTGCCTCTCTGGCAATCCCAGGCGGTCATGTTGCAAGGAAAAAAGAGCCAGAGAGAAGGGTTCACTCACCAGAGTAAATCAGTACATCCAAAGCAGGGCGTAGACCAGGCATGGGCAAACTTGGGCCCTCCAGGTCTTTTGGGATTCAACTCCCACAATTCCTAAGAGCCTCAGACCATTTCCAGCTTAAGCAACTGAGAGGGAAAAAGAAGGGGCCTGAGGCTGTTAGGAATTGTAGGAGTTGAAGTCCAAAACACCTGGAGGGCCCAAGTTTGACCATGCCTGGTATAGGCACTAGACTCCTTTAGATACAGCCCAGAAATCCATTGGCTGTTTTAGCTAATGCATCGCACTCTTGGCTCATGTTCAGCTTGTTGTTCACTAAGACTCCCAGATCCCTTTCACGTGTGACTTTGTTGTCGATCCAGGTGTCACACACCCTGTGTCTCTGCATTTTGTTTTTTTCTGCATCAGTGAAGTATCCTACATTTTTCCCTGTTGACATTCATTTTGTTAGTTTTGCCCATCAGCCATCTAATCCGTTGAGTCCTTTTGCATCTTGATTTTGTCTTTTGGAGTATTGACTCTCCCTCCCAGTTTGGTCCCATCTGCAAACCTGATCCACATGCCCTCAAGACATTCATCCAGACCCTTGATCATTTTAGTCGCCCTCCTCTGGACACATTCCAGGGCACCACAATTCAATTCAATTCTGGGCACCACAATTCAAGAGAGATATTGACAAGCTGGAATGTGTCCAGAAGAGGGCGACTAAAATGATCAAGGGTCTGGAGAACAAGCCCCATGAGGAGCGGCTTAAAGAGCTGGGCATGTTTAGCCTGAAGAAGAGAAAGCTGAGAGGAGACATGATAAGGGCCATGTATAAATATATGAGAGGAAGTCACAGGGAGGAGGGAGCAAGCTTGTTTTCTGCTTCCCTGGAGACTAGGACGCGAGACAATGGCTTGAAACTACAAGAAAGGAGATTCCATCTGAACATGAGGAAGAACTTCCTGACTGTGAGAGCCATTCAGCAGTAGAACTCTCTGCCCAGGAGTGTGGTGGAGGCTCCTTCTTTGGAAGCTTTTAAACAGAGGCTGGATGGCCATCTGTCAGGGGTGCAATATTCCTGCTTCTTGGCAGGGAGTTGGACTGGATGGCCCATGAGGTCTCTTCCAATTCTTTGATTCTCTGATTCATCCAAGCTGTTAATAAAGAACCCGAACACCCCTGAGAGGCCCAGGACAGAGGCTCCTTTACGGCACCCAAAGAGACCCTTCTTTCCAGGATGGAGAGGAGGAACCATTGGGGAGAAGCACTCTTTGGGTTTGGTTGCTCAACCCATGACAAATCCACCTCATAGTCATATTGTCCAGCATACATTTTCCTAGTTTGTTTGCAAGGAGATCATGGTGGACCTTGACAAAGGCCTTTAAGGTTTTTGAAGGCCCCCTACAATTACTCACTCCTGACATAGGCAAACCTATTTGATCTCCTCCAGTTGGAACTAAAATAGGAACAGTTTCCCATTGCAGGGATTTACACTATGTATCTCCGTAGCTTGGTGGACTATTATTGTTCTTATATTTGCATTCCCTTTCCTAATGATTGCCCCACTTGGGATTCCCTTGTCCCCAATTAAGGCACATATTTTCCATTTTGTTCCTGCTAGGCAAAATGTAGCTGCATGGATTTCTTTTTTACTTCTTACACTTTGTACTTCTTAGAAGATGAGACTTCGTAAACTAGTTAGCTCCAAGACCTCTTCTATCTAGAACAGTGTTTCTCAACCGTCCTTATGCTGCGACCCCTTAATACAGTTCTTCATATTGTTGTGACCCCCAACCATAACATTATTTTCATTGATACTTCATAACTATAATTTTGCTACTGTTATGAATCTTAATGTAAATATCTGATATGCAGGATGTATTTTCATTCACTGGACCAAATTTGGCACAAATACCTGATACGCCCAAATTTGAATACTGGTGGGGTTGGGGAGGGATTGATTTTGTCATTTGGGAGTTGTAGTTGCTGGGATTTATAGCTCACCTACAACCAAAGAGCATTCCAAACTCCACCAACGATGGAATTGAACCAAACTTGAAACGCAGAACTCCCATGGTCAACAGAAAATACTAGAGCCCCTGGTGGCACAGTGGGTTAAATCCCTGTGCCAGCAGGACTGAAGACCAACAGGTTGCAGGTTTTAATCCGGGGAGAGGCGGATGAGCTCCCTCTATCAGCTGCAGCTCCTCATTTGGGTACATGAGAGAAGCCTCCCACAAGGATGATAAAATATCAAATCATCCGGGCATCCCCTGGGCAACGTCCTTGCAGACGGCCAATTCTCTCACACCAGAAGTGACTTGCAGTTTCTCATGTCGCTCCTGACACGACCCCAAAAAAAAAAGTTTTTATATGGATTATACTATATGTAATTGTTTTTGACTGTATTTTATCTTGTGGGGCATTGATTGCCAAATGTAAACCGCCTCGAGTCGCCTTGGGGCTGAGAGGGGCAGTATACAAGTATAGTAAGTAAGTAAGTAAATAAATAAATAATATAATATATCTCTATGACTAGATGGCCATTTGTTGGAAGGGCTGGAGTTGTGTCATTCTGCACAACAGAATGGGGTTGGACTGGATAGGCCTTAGGGTCCATTCCAACTCTATGATACTGTGATTCTATAGTTCTACGGCCATCTGATGGGTGGGCTTGGGTTATGTCTTCCAACGGAAAATACTAGACAGAAAATACTAGAAGGGTTGGTGGGCATTGACCTTGAATTTTGGAGTTGTAGTTCACCTACATCTAGAGACACTATGGACTCAAACAATGATAGATCTGGACCAAACTTGGCATGAATACTCAATATGCCCAAATGTGAAGACTGGTGGAGTTTGGGGGAAATAGACCTTGACATTTTGGAGCTGTAGTTGCTGGGATTAATAGTTCACCTACAATCAAAGAGCATTCTGAACTCCACCAATGATAGAATTGGATCAAACTTCCCACACAGAATCCCCATGCCTTGAAGGGACTCGCTGGCATGAGCCTCCCTCCAACCTTGCCCACAAATACGCACCATGCTACCATGTGCTGAGCACGCCTGCTCTCCCCTCCATGCTTGGAGTCTCAGAAGCAGCCCTCCCTTGACTGAGAGGTCAGCAGAGGAGAGCTTTTGATGGGAGGATTCGCCATCTGTTTCCAAAAAGGAAGAGAGATCTTCAGCTATCTCTGCCAAAGGGGTTCCTAAGGCCATCAGAAATACGTGTTTTCTGATGGCCTTTGGTGACCCCCTCTGAAACCCCCTCGCGACCACCCCCCAGGGTCTCGACCTCCAGGTTGAGAAATACTGATCTAGAAGGTATTTCTTTTACTTCAGTAAATATTTTTGAACCTAAAGTTCTGACTCTGCAATCCCAAGGAATAGAACAGACTTGGGCAAACTTGGGTCCAAACTTGGGCAAACTTGGATCCAGGTGTTTTGGACTCCAGCTCCCACAATTCCTAACAGCCTCAGGTGCTGTGGGAGTTGAAGTCGAAAACACCTGGAGAACTCAAATTTGCCCAAGCCAGGAATAGAAGCTTATCCCAGCTCATCACATATAAGTTTCTGCTGGTTCTGAAGCTTACTTCTGGTACTCTGCTCTATTTATCGTGGAATTCCCCCAACTGAGGGTTATTTTTGAACCTAACAGCTCAGATTCCCCAACAGATCCCATCCCAACCAAGCTTCTGTCTTCATCCGAGAATTATCCAGCATTTGTTCCACATTTAACCAGCAAGACGGGCATGCATCTGAATCAAAAAGGCTGCACCGGCCGAGTCATCTCCCTTTATTTGACATGAGACCACTCATTATTATTGACCATTGAGGACTTTTAAAAAAAGAAAGAAATTACCACCTGAGATTAATAGTCAGCATTTTGTTCATGCACGAGAAAGAAGGGAGGGAGGAAAAAACCCAATGTTTTGAAAGCAAAAATAATGGATGCCATTTGGGACGCCCCTCTTCCCGCAGAGGTTCTGACCACTCTGCACCCAATCTGGGGAAACAAGGCAATGAGTTACAAACATGGAGGTTTCCATTTAAAAAAAACAAAAGGAAAGGAGACAGCTTTGTTCCAAATGCAGTATTTACACCATTCTTGCACGTAACAGGGTTTGTTAGCTGCACCACAGTGAAACCCCTGAACGGTGGGTTTGTTTGTGTCTTACATTTGGGCCTGGCTTCTAGACGCTACTGGTCTTTTCGCTGTTGATGGACAGCTCTGAAGTCCCGACGTTCATTTCCACAGCGTCCTCCGTCTCGTCCAACTCCATGCTGTTGAGTTCGTTTCCGTTTCGGTAACTGTTCAAATGGAGCTCCTTCGCGTAAAGTGCTGCCGTGGAGACATTGGCGCCCGGGTTGTGCCTCTGCGCCACCTTCTTCCCACCGTCGTAGCGGCAGCGGATGTAGTTAGAGAAAGCCCTGCGGTAGATTTTGTTGAAGAGGGTGTAGACCAAAGGGTTGACCCCGGAGCAGATGTACCCGATCCACACAAAGACGTCCAGCAGCTCCCCCAGGAGAGCCTCGTCGCAGGCCTCCTTGCAGAGGACCGACATGATGTTGGTGATGAAAAAGGGGCACCACATGATGAGGAACAGGAAGAAGACGATGCCCAAGACCTTGGAGGCCCTCCTCTCATTGTTGATGGACTGCATGGTGCCCTTCCGGAAGAGCACCCCTTCCTTGTTGACCGGGGAGTTCAAGTGGGAGACCGCCTCGTGGTTCTGGAGCATGGAGAGGTGCTCCGCGTTGGGTTCCTTCTTGAGACAGTTCATGCTGCTCCGCCGCTGGTGCTGCTGCTGGTGCTGCTGGGACTTGGGGGTCTCTCCATAGAGGAAGACGGAGGCTTGCTTCTGCAGGACCTGGATGGTCAGGCAGTAAGCAAAGACCATGATGACCAAAGGGACAAAGAAGGCCACAAAGGAGCCCACCAGGACAAAGTTCTCATCATTGAGGACGCAGCTGCCGTTCACAAAGACCCGGGAGTCGTCCTGCAAGCCGATGACCGGGATGGGCATGGAGATCCCTGGAGGAAAGGCCCAAAAGGCAAAGAGAACAAAAGGCATTGTTTCACAGAAGCACAGAATGGGAAGAGACCACAAGGGCCAGACATTATGCAGGAAGGCACTGTCAAAGCATTCCCAACAGATGGCCATCCAGCCCCAGTGAACTACAAACTTATGCCCAAAATTATTATCTATATATATAAATTTGTTAGGGGCATCCAACGAGGAAACAAAACTCAAAACCCCCCCAATGAAACGTAACCAAAATTCCCATGCCCATAACACAACCCACAAGGTACAAACATATCTACTCAAAATGAAAAACAACACAACAACACACTCACAAAACGGCAAAACAACAAAACTCAAAAATCCCCCAACGAAACTTAACAAAAATACCTGTGCCCATAACACAACCCACAAGGTACAAACATATCTACTCAAAATGAAAAACAACACAACAACACACACACAAAACGGCAAAACAACAAAGCTCAAAAATCCCCCAACGAAACTTAACTAAAATCCCCGTGCCCATAACACAACCCACAAGGTACAAACATATCTACTCAAAATGAAAAACAACACAGCAACACACTCACAAAACGGCAAAAGAACAAAACTCAAAAAAACCCCAATGAAACTTAACCAAAATTCCCATGCCCATAACACAACCCACAAGGTACAAACATATCTACTCAAAATGAAAAACAACACAACACACTCACAAAACGGCAAAACAACTGAGCATGCGCATTGGCGCCCAGCCGCAAGTTCCATCGCGCGTGCACATGGCCTTCCGGCCAACGTTTCCTCTGCGGAAACCATGCCCACTCCAAGCCCCGCCGCGCCGCTTCCCGCACACACACCCCCTGCCGCACACACACACGCAATCCCACGCTCCATCACTCTCCCCGCCGCCGCACACACACACGCAACCCCACGCTCTATCACTCCCCCCACCGCCGCACACACACACGCAACCCCACGCTCCATCACTCCCCCCCCCCCCCGCCGCACACACACACGCAACCCCAGGCTCCATCACTCCCTCCGCCGCCACACACACACACACAACCCCACGCTCCATCACTCCCCTGCCCCAATCTTACCTCCTTTTACTTCAGGCCACCTCCAAACCCCACCCCACCCTTTCCCGCCCTGTCAAAATCTAGGAAAGACAGGAAGGAAGGAAAGAAGGAAGAAAGAGAAAGGGAGGTAAAGAAAAAGGGGGAAGGAAGGAAAGTTAGAGGAAGAAGAAAAGGAAAGAAAAGGAAAGATGGAAGGAAAGAAAAGAGAGACAGCAGAAGAGGGGGAAGGAAGGAAAGAGATAGAGAAAGAAGAGGAGAAGGAAAGATGGGAAGGAAGGAAGGAAGGAAGGAAGGAAGGAAGGAAGGAAGGAAGGAAGGAAGGAGGGAAAGAAGGAGAGAAAGAGGGAAGATTGGCCACAGCAACACGGGGCGGGTAAAGGTTGTTATTTCTATTATTATTATGATGATGCTATTGTTCCTATGAGACCCTTTTAGGGGGAATGGGAGAGGTGTCAGGTCCCAGAGGCAATGCATTGCATTATTGTTATTGTTATGATGGTGGTGAAATAAAAGGAAATAAAAAGAGAAAGAAGGAAGCAAACAGGGCGGGAAGAAAGGCAAAGGAAGAAAGGGGGAGGGAATGAAGGAAAGAGAGAAGGATGAAACCAAGTAGTGAAAGAAGGAAAGAAAGAAAGAGGTAGAGAAGGAAGAAAGTAGAGAAAGGGGGAGGAAAAGGGGGAAGGAATAGGTAGGTACCTCTCTTTCATAATAGTCCAGATATCTACCTCAACTTTGATAAGTTTTACTATAGGCCACAGCAACGCGTGGCAGGGCACAGCTAGTTATTATTAAACTTTATTTGTACCCCGCTAGCATCTCCCGATGGACTCGATGCGGCTTACAAAGGCCAAGGCCTCAATACATAACAATACATCTAAAGCAAATTAAAACAATTAAAGCAGTATTAAAACAACAAAACCACAAGCAATAAACAATACATCAAACAGGATAAAACTAGGCTGGGCCAAAGTAAAGGGTACAGGGTTAAAAAGTGCTGATGTGACAGGTGATATGTAAGGATTATAGGGCAAGTGCAGTGTGTAGCGTGCGGCAATCTTAATTCTAATAAAGTGCTTCTGGGACTTGGTATTGGAGATTTCCTAATCGGGAAAGGCACATCGGAACAGCCAGGTCTTCAAGTTCTTTCTGAAGACTGCCAGTGTAGGGGCCTGTCTAAGATCTTTGGGGAGAGTGTTCCAGAGACGGGGGGCCACCACGGAAAAGGCCCTGTCTCGTGTCCCCACCAAATGTGCTTGCAACGCAGGTGGGATCATGAGCAGGGCCTCTCCAGATGAGTGTAGTGAATGCGTGGGTTCGTAGATGGAGATGCGGTCATGCAGGTAGGCAGGTCCCAAACCGTTCAGGGCTTTGTAGGTAAGCACCTGCACCTTAAATTGGGCTCGGAGATAAACGGCAGCCAGTGGAGCTCCTTGAACAGGAGGGTTGACCTCTCTCTGTAAGGGGCCCCAGTTAACATCCTGGCCGCTGCCCGTTGGACCAGTTGGAACTTCTGAGCCGTTTTCAAGGGCAGCCCCACGTAGAGTGCATTGCAGTAGTCCCATCTGGAGATGACCAAGGCATGGACCACCCCAGCCAGATCAGCCTTCTGAAGCACTTTGGGCCTTCTTGTTGTGCACAAGGACATCACTACAAACTGATGCCCAAAAGGCACTGATGCGCATTGAACTGCTCTCCGGGGAGCATTTGGACACCAACTAAGATGTCCTACTGCACAACAAGAAGGCCCAAAGTGCTTCAGAAATGCTCTGAGAACATGACAACACATTAATGGTACTTCACAACATTTCTCCAATGTACCCAACATCAGGCGCTCCTGACTATAATATAGCATCCTAGCCCGTTTCTAGTTCTCTTCCTCTTCAAACCTTTTAAGACAACTCCCTGCAATTGGAAATCTATAGAGCAGTGGTTTCCAACCTTTGGGCCTCCAGGTGTTTTGGACTTCAGCTCCCAGAAATCCCAGCCAACTTACTGTTAGGAACTGTGGGAGCTGAAGTCCAAAACACCCGGAGGCCCAAACTTTGGGAACCACTGCTCTATGGACTTCCAATTGCAGGGAGTTGTCTTAAAAGGTTTGAAGAGGCCATAGAGCAGGGGTCCTCAACCTGTGGGTCCCCAGGTGTTTTGGCCTACAACTCCCAGAAATCTCAGCCAGTTTACCAGCTGTTAGGATTTCTAGGAGTTGGAGGACTAAACATCTGGAGACCCACAGATTGAGAACCATTGCTGTAGAGGGACATGAGATCATAATGTCTGATTCCACTAGATGGCTCTGCCAACCCATTGAGGGAGCAAGGATGGACCCATATCTCAAACACTTTGTTCCTAATGTTTCTGGAGGCAAACCCTTTTTACTTATCTTCTACCAAGCCAGGAAGGAGGCCCCAGTGGCACAATGGGCTAAACCCTTGTGATGGCAGGACTGCTGATGGTTCAAATCCAGAGAAAGCATAGATGAGCTCCCTCTGTCAGCTCCAGCTCCCCATGTGAGGATATGAGAGAAGCCTCCCATAGGATGGTAAGATATCTGGGCACCCCCTGGGCAACATCCCTGAAAATGGCCAATTCTCTCACACCAGAAGTGACTTGAAGTTCTAGAGCCGAGGGGCCACCACAGAGAAGGCCCTCTCTCTCGTCCCTGCAAGTTGCACTCTACTTTTGGGGTCTTTATTCAATGGATTCACTCGATACATAGTTGCATAAGTTTTGTTTCTAATCTAACTGTTGGATTTGGAGATCCAGTGGACCTCCATCCAAAATCCCAAAGAGTTCTGGTGATAAGAAATGGTTTTGGAGATGGACACTCAAGAAAGTAGCATATTGATTCAAATCTGATGTACCATCGAATCTAATGTGCACCTCAATTTTCAAAACCCCGAAACCAAAAAAAAGTATTTGCTACTGAAAGTCATGCGCAGTGGCAAAAAGTGCACTCTGTAATTTGGCCAAAAAAGGCACACATTACAGTTGCCGCCTGCTTAGAATTCCTTCTTTAAAAGCAAAAATGTTAGGACAAGGAAAGGAAAAGTTTGGGATGCATCTATGCTGTGGAATGAATGCACTTTGATTCAGTGTTATGGAGTCCTAGAATTTGCAGTTTGATAAGGTCTCGAGCCTTCTCTGCCAAAGGATGGGGATGCCCCATCAAACTACAAATCCCAGGATAGCATAGCATTGAACGGTTCGGGCCCAAGCCACCTATCCGAACGTATCTCTGCCTATGAACCCACCAGGACTCTAAGATCTTCTGGGGAGGCCCTGCTCTCGATCCCGTCTGCATCGCAAGCACGGCTGGCGGGGACGAGGGACAGGGCCTTCTCTGTGGTGGCCCCTCGGCTGTGGAACGCCCTTCCCATGGACATTAGATCAGCTCCTACGTTAATGGTGTTTCAAAGAAAACTAAAAACCTGGCTGTTTGAACAGGCATTCGGATAAACAGTGCAATGAATATGATGAATATAGGAACGGAATTATAGACGACGAATTGGATCACGATTCTAGTTACGAGACGTTAATGTGCTGTTATTGATGTGCCATTATTTTGTATATTATGCTCTCATGGTTTTAAATTGTATATTGCTATATTGTTATGACTGTCTTTTTGCTCTTGTTGTGAACCGCTGTTGAGTCGCCTACGGGCTGAGAAACTGCGGTATACAAGCAAAGTAAATAAAATAAATAAATAAATAATTGACTCAATGAAATGAAATAAGAGGTGAGGTTCCACAAAAAAGAGCTCCAGAAGTGGCTTCTCCTTTTGCTTTGGCTAGGTACTAAGGTGACTGTATGATGCAAATCTAATTTTGACAAGATCATTAAGTCTCAAAAGGTGAGCATTGGATTCGAGTCAATAGGGTCTATGAAAAGGAGTGTGAGATAAGTGCCCACAGGATCAGGATTCTGGAGGGTGGGGAAGGGTGGCCTACCGATGGAGATGGTCCAGACGGCGGCGATCTTCATCATGGCCTTGGTGCGGGAGTTGAAGCGGCTGTGCTCAATGGGGTTGCGGATGGCGACGTAGCGGTCGAGGGCGATGGCGCAGAGATGCATGATGGAGGCGGTGGAGAAGAGCACATCTAGGGAAATCCAGATGGGACACAATTGTTTAGGCAGGGGCCAAGCATAATCTGAAACACAGAGAGGGGAAAGAGGGAGGGAAGGAGAGAGGGAGGAGAAGCGAGGGAAGAAAAGAAATGAGTCGGGGGAAGGACCGAATGGCACTCACCTCCTCCCTCCCACCCCAAATGGGAATTAGTTGCATCCAAATGGTTGTGGTTGTGTATCTTCAGGTCTTATGGAGAGCCATAGTTTAATACAGTGATTCTCAACCTTCCTAATGCCACGACCCCTTAGTACAGGTCTTCATGTTGTGGTGACCCCCAACCATAAAATTATTTTCGTTGCAACTTCATAACTGTCATTTTGCTACTGTTATGAATCGTCATGTAAATATCTGACCCAAGCACTGGACCAAATTTGGCACAAATAACCGATATGCTCAAATTTGAATACTGGTAGGGTTGGGGGAGGGTTTATTTCATCATTTGGGAGTTTTAGTTGCTGGGATTTATAGTTAACCCACAATCAGACAGCATTCTGAACTTCACCAATGATGGAATTGAACCAAACTTGGCACACAGTACTCCCACGACCAACAGAAAATATTATGGAAGGGTTTGGTGGGCATTGACCTTGAGTTTTGGAGTTGTAGTTCTCCTACATCCAGAGAGCACTGTGGACTCAAGCAATGATGGATCTGGGCCAAACTTGGCATGAATACACAATATACCCACTGGTGGAGTTTGGGGAAAATAGACATTGACATTTGGCAGTTGTAGTTGCTGGGATTTATAGTTCACCTACAATCAAAGATCATTCTGAACCCCACCAATAATAGGAATGAGTCAAACTTTCCACACAGAATCTCCATGACCAACAGAACATACTGTGTTTTCTGATGGTCTTTGGTGACACCCTCTGACACCCCCTCGCGACCCCCCCAGGGGTCCCGACCCCCAGGTTGAGAAACGCTGGTTTAATAGGACCAGATCTGGTTCAATGTTGGAAGCTAAATAGGGTCACTCCTGGTTAGGTCTTTGATGGTAGATCTTTAATGAATAACAGGTGCCTTCAAGTCAACTGTGGATTTATGGTGACCCCATACATTTCATAAGTTTCCTTAGTCAAGGAAAAGTCAGGCCCCTTCTACACTGTCATATAAAATCTAGATTTTTTTTTTGGTCGTGTCAGGAGCGACTTGAGGAATTGCAAGTTGCTTCTGGTGTGAACGCTGTTACCTTCCCGCCGGAGCGGTACCTATTGATCTACTCACATTTGCATGTTTTTGAACTGCTAGGCTGGCAGAAGCTAGGGCTGACAGCGGAAGCTCACGCCGCTCCCCGGAATCGAACCTGCGACCTTTCGATCAACAAGCTCAGCAGATTAGTGCTTTAACCCACTGCGCCACCGGGGGCTCCATGCAGTCATGCCGGCCACATGACCTTGGAGGTGTCTATGGACAGCTCTGGCTCTTCGGCTTAGAAATGGAGATGAGCACCACACCCCAGAGTCAGACATGACTGGACTTAATGTCAGGGGACTACCTTTACCTTTTTTTCTGGTGTGAGATCCAGATTATCTGCTTTGATGGGTTTGCTAGTTCTTTCCTCCTAAATATAACCCACAATGCCTCTTAACTGCTCGGAGATCAGAGTGAAGAGAGGGGCCGGGAAGGCAATTCCATCTTATCTCCTGCACTGTATTTATAATAAATATAATATAATATAATATAATATAATATAATATAATATAATATAATATAAATATAATAGTGACAATATTATAATGTAATACAATATAATACCTACTAATCATAATATGATATTATAACTTTTATGTTGCATGTAACATTACTAATAATATTACAGTATAATGTTATAGTACAATGTAATAATATAATATTAATATTGTGCTATGGTAATCTATATAAATCAAAATGTAATGTTCGTTTGTGGGATTAACATAACTCAAGAACCACTGGACGAATTGCCGCCAAATTTGGCCACAAGACACCAACTAACCCAAGGAGGGAAGCCTTGCCTCTGTCTATGTATTGTCTGTCCTTGTTAATTGTATAACGGCATTGAATGTTTGCCATATATTATTCTGTAATCCGCTCAGAGTCCCCTCAGGGAAATAGAGCGGAGTATAAATAGAGTATATTATTACTATTATTATTATTATTATTATTATTATTATTATTATTATTGCCGTCCCTTGCCACACGTTGCTGTGGCCTAGTTTGTGTATATGTGTTTTGTGTGTGTGTATATGTGTATATATGCGGTTTTGCGCATGCGTTGTAATGTTATTATTTTGTTATTTTATTTTTTGGGCTTTTTAAGTCTCTTCCATAATGTTTTTCAGTGTTTTTATAAGAGATGGTCACTTGTTGGCCTGATAGGTGTCTTGTGTCCAAATTTGGTGTCAATTCGTCAAGTGGTTTTTGAGTTATGTTAATCCCACAAACGAACATTACATTTTTATTTATATACTAGCCGTCCCCTGCCACGCATTGCTGTGGCCCACATGGGGGTTCTGTGTGGGGGGTTTGGCCCAATTCTATCATTGGTGGGGTTCAGAATGCTCTGTGATTGTAGGTGAACTATAAATCCCAGCAACTACAACTCCCAAATATCAAGATTCTATTTTCCCCAAACTCCACCAGTGTTCACATTTGGGCATATTGAGTATTGGTGCCAAGTTTAGTCCAGATCTATCATTGTTTGAGTCCACTGTGCTTTTTGGATGTAAGTAAACTACAACTCCAAAACCAAAGGACACTGCCCAGCAAACCCTTCCAGTATTTTTTGTTAGTCATGGGAGAACTGTGTGCCAAGTTTGGTTCAATGGTGGGGTTCAGATTGTAGGTGAACTATAAATCCCAGCAACTACAACTCCCAAATGACAAAATCATTTTTTGAGTGAAGGACATACATTGGGTTGTTAGGTGTCTTGTGTTCAAATTTGGTGTCAATTTGTCCAGTGGTTTTTGAGTTCTGTTAATCCCACAAACGAATATTACATTTTTATTTATATAGATCAGTGGTTCTCAACCTCCCTAATGTCGTGACCCCTTAATACAGTTCTCTCATGTTGTGGTGACCCCCCAACCATAACATTTTTGTTGCAACTTCACAACTGTAATTTTGCTGTTATGAATCGTCACATCGGCACAAATGCCTGATATGCCCAAATTTGAATTCTAGTAGGATTGATGGGGAGATTGATGCTGTCATTTGGGAGTTGTAGTAGCTGAGATTTATAGTTCACCTACAATCCAAGAGCATTCTGAACTCCACCAACGACTGAATTGAACCAGTCTTGGCACACAGAACTCCTATGACCAACAGTAAATACTGGAAGGGTTTGATAGGCATTGACCTTGAGTTTTGGAGTTGTAGTTCACCTTTATCCAGAGAGCACTGTGGACTCAAACAATGATGGATCTGGACCAAACTTGGCACGAATACTCAACATGCCCAAATGTGGATACTGGAGGAGGTTAGAGGAAATAGACCTTGACATTAGGGAGTTGTAGATCCTGAGATTTATAGTTCACCTACAATCAAAGAGCATTCTGAACTCCAACAATGAGAGTATTGGGCTAAACTTCTTACACATATCCCCTATGACCAATAAAAATACTGTGTTTTCTGATGGTCTTTGGCAACCCCTCTGATACCCCCTCGCAACCCCCCCAGGGGTCCCGACCCCCAGGTTGAGAAACACTGATATAGATGATGATGATGATGATAATGATGATGATGATGATTATTATTATTATTATTATTATTAGAGTATCTAAGGGAAGCCTTTGCTATTGAGATACCCATCCGTAGATAGCATCCATTTGTGCGTTTTTCAGCTGTGATTTACCAGCCTTTGTGTATTATTTTTGTCTTCTTTGTGGCCATAAATGCCCAATTGACTGTGTTCTGCGGATGATTTATTTCGTTTTCGAATCCCAGCTTGGTTGGTCGTTCAGCTCCTGCGCTGTGTTTTATATGACCCTTAATTAAATATATCTGTTTTGATGGACTCAATTCCCCTTGTTATCTGCCTTATATATTTTAATGGGTTCCCCTTCAGGTTGTTATCTGCTTCAGGCTCTTGCAATTGGATAAACATCAAATAGTGGGAACAGTTTGGGGATATACGTATCAACGCCAGAACTATTGCTAGTAGTCATGCCTGAACAAGTAACCTAGCAAATATAATATCAGATAATGTTGCCTTTCTCAATGAGATGTTTAGGATACATTTTCAGGTTTTCCGCCTAAATTATATACAATGTCCGGGTGATTCCCAGGTTAGGTATTTTGAAAGAATAAACATTAGATACAGTCATTGTTTGTTTTTGGATTTTATGAATGGTTCGTAAACTACATCTCCTATCATCTTTGGTCAACCCCACCAGAGTTGCTCACGATGGGTCTGTGTGGCATGTTTAGTCCAGATAAATTATTGATGGGATTCAAAGAACTTTATAGAAATGAGCAAACTACAATTCCCACCATCCAGGGTCAATCTCTCCCCCAATGTCCAGATTCACCAGTATTTAAAGTTGGTCATGTTGGGTCCATGTGCCAAGTTTGATCCAAATCCATTGTCCGTTGGGATCAGAGTACTCTTTGACTGTGGGTGAACTACAACTCCCAACATATTGTGCAAATGCGTCCCAAACCCCTTCTGTATTTTCTGTTGGTCATGTGCCAAGTTTGCATGCTGCAAGTCCCTTCTGGTTGCTTCTGGAGTGAGAGAGTTAGACATGTGCCTTTCATCTTAAGAACAGACAAGCATCCTGAGCTCTGAGGATGACCTGGGAAGGAATCCCACTGGAGCATTGCAGCACACCAAATGCCTGGGAGTCACTCTGGACCGTGCTCTGACCTACAAGAAGCACTGACTGAGCATCAAGCAAAAAGTGGGCGCTAGAAACAATATCATACGAAAGCTGACTGGCGCAACCTGGGGATCACAACCAGACACAGTGAAGACATCTGCCCTTGCGCTATGCTACTTTGCTGCTGAGTATGCATGCCCAGTGTGGAACACATCTCACCACGCTAAAACAGTGAATGTGGCTCTTAATGAGACATGCTGCATCATCACGGGGTGTCTGTGCCATACACCACTGGAGAAATTACACTGTTTAGCCGGTATTGCACCACCTGACATCTGCTGGGAAGTAGCAGCCAATAGTGAAAGGACCAAGGCAGTGACATCTCCAGCTCATCCCTTGTTTGGGTAACAGCCAGCATATCAACGACTTAAATCAAGAAATAGTTTTCTAAGATCTACAGAGACATTCGCTGGACCACCTCAGCAAGCGAGAGTCCAAAAGTGGCAGGCTCAAACCCAGAACCTCAACCAATGGCTGATACCAAATGAGAGATTCAACCCTGGGCACACAGAAAACTGGGCGACTTGGAAGGCACTGAACAGAGTGTGCTCTGGCACCACGAGATGCAGAGCCAACCTTGAGAAATGGGGCTACAAAGTGGAATCCACGACATGTGAGTGTGGAGAAGAACAAACCACACACAGACCACCTGCTGCAATGCAACCTGAGCCCTGCCACATGCACCATGGAGGACCTCCTTGCGGCAACACCCGAGGCACTCCAAGTGGCCAGATACTGGTCAAAGGACATTTAACCAGCTACCAAGCTTGCAAATTTTGTGTTTTGTCTGTCTGTTTGTTTTGTTCTGTTAGAAATGTAATACAATTGTCTGGTTGCTCCTGACATGATAAATAAATAAATAAATAAATAAATGTGCCAAGTTTGGTCCAGGTCCATCATTGATGGGGTTCACAGAACACTTCACATATGGGTGAACTATAACTCCCATCATGTTTTGTCATTGCCCCCAAACCCTGCCAGTATTTAAAATTGGTGATTATGGGTCTGTGTGCCAGATTTAGTCCAGATCCATCATGGGTTGAGTTCAGAATGCTTTATGATTGTAGATGAATTATAACTCCCACTGTCCTCTATCTTTGCCTCCCAAACCATTTCAGTATTTTCTGTCAGTCATATTCACTATTTGGCCCAAATCATAGAATCATAGAGTTGGAAGAAACCTCATGGGCCATCCAGTCCAACCCCCTGCCAAGAAGGAGCAAAATTGCATTCAAAGCACCCCCAACAGATGGCCATCCAGCCTCTGTTTCAAAGCTTCCAAAGAAGGAGCCTCCACCACACTCTGGAGCAGATAGTTCCACTGCTGAACGGCTCCCACAGTCAGGAAGTTCTTCCTAATGTTCAGATGGAATCTCCTTTTTTGTAGTTTGAAGCCATTGTTCCACGTCCTAGTCTCCAGGGGAGCAGAAAACAAGCTTGCTCCCTCCTTCCTGTGACTGCCTCTCACATATTTATACATGGCTATCCTATCTCCTCTCAGCCTTCTCTTCTTCAAGCTAAACATGCCCAGCTCCTTAAGCCGCTCCTCATAGGGCTTGTTCTCCAGACCCTTGATCATTTTAGTCGCCCTCCTCTGGACACATTCCAGCTTGAATGTGGTCATGGGGGTTTTGTGTGGGAAGTTTGGTGGGGTTCAGAATGTTCTTTGATTGTAGGTGAACCAGAAATCCCAGCAACTACAACTCCCACATGTCAAGTCTATTTCATCCAAACTCCACCAGTGTTCACATTTGGGCATATTGAGTATCACTGCCAAGTTTGGTCCTGATCCATCATAGTTTGAGTCCACGGTGCTCTCTGGATGTAGGTGAACTACAACTCCAACACTCAAGGTCAATGCCCAGCAAACCCTTCCAGTATTTTCTGTTGGTCCTCTCACATATTTATACATGGCTATCATCATGTCTCCTCTCAGCCTTCTCTTCTCCAGGCTAAACATGCCCAGCTCTTTAAGCCGCTCCTCATAGGGCTTGTTCTCCAGACCCTTGATCATTTGAGTCGCCCTCCTCTGGACACATTCCAGCTTGTCAATATCTCTCTTCAATTGTGGTGCCCAGAATTGGATACAATATTCCAGGTGTGGTCTAACCAAGGCAAAATAGATCCATTGTCAGTAGGGTATTGTTGCATATGGATGAACTATAATTCCTATCGTCCTCTGTCATTGCCCCCCTCCCACACACAAACCCTGGACTGCATTTGAAGACTTCCTAGGGACTTTATTATATGTTGTGATCCTGCAGGGGTGAGTTAATGCCTGGTTCGCTTTCCTAGGAAGGTGTTTTGACAAGAGAACCTTTCCTGTCAAGGAAGAAGCAGGAAAACGTGTGGATGTTTTGGACTCGATACAATCTCAGATGGATTGCCAAAGCGATCACTTGAGCGGAGGGAACGCAACCTCAAAGCGGCACAGACGGGACTGACAGGACTGTTGAGGGCTGGCAGCTTGAAGCTGTCAATCAACGCCATGCTAACAACCATGGGGAAACTAAGCGGAGATTTCAGGTTCCTCCCCAAATCTCTGAAGACCTGACACACGTGTCCTGGAATGACCCCTTGGACAATTCAGCGATGATGGATTATCATTCCAACTGAACTCCCGAGCATTTTGCAATGTTAATGGCATTTCCGCTGGCTTGACAAGGTGCAGAAGTCAACAGGCTCTGCCTTTAAACAAAGGTCAGAGACACGGACGGATGGGTCCCACGGTGCGGAGAAAGTGTGGCGGCCTTTGCAAACCTCGTTTCCCTGCCAACCGGAGGAACTGATGCTCAGCAATTCCGGATAAAAACAATGGCCTGAAGGTGAGTCAGGTTGAGATGGCACCAAAGGATTCTTCCCAAGGCACAGCTTTGTCTTCAAGATCAGGTGAGGCAGAGCTCCAAACAAAGTTGCTTTCCCAAATAAAATAATAACAACACAACAACAATTGGAATGATGCTGGTGCTTTCTGCCTATGTCTGTGTTATTAAGACGATGACGATGATGATAATGGTTGGAATGGCTCTTGTGCTCTGTGCCTATGTGCCAACGTTGCTCCTCCTCCTTATACTACTACTACTAATTTATTTGTTTGATCGGTCATATAAATAAATTTTTGGTCGTGTCAGGAGCAACTTGAGAAACTGCAAGTCGCTTCTGGTGTGAGAGAATTGGCCGTCTGCAAGGACATTGCCCAGGGGTTGCCCAGATTATTTTGATGTTTTATCATCCTTGTGGGAGGCTTCTCTCATGTCCCCGCATGAGGAGCTGGAGCTGATAGAGGGAGCTCATCTGCCTCTCCCTGAATTCGAACCTGTGACCTGTCAGTCTTCAGTCCTGCCAGCACAGGGGTTTAACCCACTGCGCCACCGGGGGCTCATATAAATAAATTACTACTTTACTACTACTACTACCACCACTACAACTACTAGTGAATCTACATTGTAGAATTAAGGCACTTTAATGCCATTCACATATGTTATGTTACATATGTTATGTTGGTTATTCATTTGAATTCCTCTTTTCTGATTCCCCCTTTTCATTTGTTTCTATTTATTATTAGTAGTAGTAGTATTCCTATTATTACTAATAATAATAAATGGAAAAATGGAAAAGTATTTCAGTTGATTGAAAAAAATGAATTAGTATTAGGTGGTGCAGTGGGTTAAACCACTGAGTTGCTGAGCTTGTTGACCAAAAGGGTACAGGTTCGAATACGGGGAGCAGGGTGAGCTCCTGCTGTTAGCCCCAGCTTCTGCCAACCTAGCAGGTTGAAAACATGTAAATGTGAGTAGATCAATAGGTACTGCTCTGGTGGAAAGGTAACGGCGCTCCATGCAGTCATACCAGCCACATGATCTTGGAGGTGTCTATGGACAACGCTGGCTCTTTGGCTTAGAAATGGAGATGAGCACCAACCCCCAGAGTTGGACATGACTGGACTTAATGTCAGGGGAAAACCTTTACCTTTACCTTACTACTACTACTACTACTACTACTATTGGAATGGTCCTTGTACTATTTGTCAATGATGATTATGATTTGAATGGTCCTTGTGCTCTATGTCCGTGTGCCAATGTTCATCCAAATTTGGTGTCAATTCATCCAGTGGTTTTTGAATTCTGTTAATCCCACAAACAAACATTACATTTTTATTTATATAGATGATGATGATGATGATGATGATGATGATTTTTATTCCTATACTTGTTCAAAAAGCCCTTTCTCTTTGATGACTTTGGGCCAGTTGCTTTATCTCCATTTCTCACTCAGTGGCTTGCTGTGGAGCTAAAATGGGACAGAAAAGTATCATAAAGCTCATCCAGTGTTTGCAGAGGAAGTTGCAAATAAAAATGCAATGGCTTCCAAGGGAGGCCACGCTTGAGCATCATTATTATTATTATTATTTATTATTATTAACTTTATTTGTACCCCGCTAGCATCTCCCGAAGGACTCGATGCGGCTTACACGGGCCGAAGCCACAAAACACAATACAATAGAAAACATAACACAGCAATAAACAAAGCAAATCAAAACAATTAAGCAAAATAACCACAATGACAATACATCAAGACACTATTAAAACTGGATCGGCCAGCGCAATGGGGTACAGAGTTAAAAGTGCTGAGATGGCAGGAGGAATGTAGGATTAAGTGCGGTGTGCAGCAACATTAGTAGTGCTAAAGTGCATCTAGGACTTGGGATGGGGATTCCTAATCTGCGAAGGCACATCGGAACAGCCAAGTTTTTAGGTTCTTTCTGAAAACTGCCAGAGTAGGGGCCTGACGAAGCTCTTTTGGAAGGGCATTCCAAAGTCGGGGGGCCGCCACAGAGAAGGCCCTGTCCCGCGTCCCCACCAAGCACGCTTGCGACGTAGGTGGGATCACGAGCAGGGCCTCCCCAGATGACCAGAGCGAGCGTGTGGGTTCGTAGATGGAGATGTGGTCACGCAGGTAGGGTGGTCCCAAACCGTTCAGGGCTTTGTAGGTGAGCACCTGCACCTTGAATTGGGCTCGGAAAATAAATGGCAGCCAGTGGAGCTCCTTGAACAAGAGGGTTGACCTCTCTTGATAATGAACTCCAGTTAGCATCCTGGCTGCTGCCCGCTGGACCAATTGTAGTTTCCGAGCCGTCTTCAAGGGCAGCCCCACGTAGAGCGCATTGCAGTAATCCATTCTAGAGGTGACCAAGGCGTGGACCACCCTGGCCAGATCCGCCTTCACGAGGTACGGTCGCAGCTGGCGCACAAGTCTCAGTTGTGCAAAGGCCCTCCCGGATACCGCCGACACCTGAGCCTCAAGTGTAAGCGAAGAATCCAGGAGGACACCCAAACTGCGGACCTGTGGCTTCAGGGGGAGTGTAACCCCGTCCAACACAGGTTGCCACCCTATACCCCGATCCGGTTTACGATCAACCAGGAGGACCTCTGTCTTGTCGGGATTGATCTTCAGCTTGCTCTTCCTCATCCAGATCGACACAGCGGCCAGGCACTCGTCCAGCACCCGAGGAGCCTCCTTGGAATTAGGTGGAAATGGATCATCTCCTCCTGGATCCATTAACTTTCTAGCTGCAAGGACTTTCAGGTGATTGTTTGCACCATAAACTGCAAGGCTTGGCTGGCTAATCTGTTAACTTTTTCTCGATAGCAGATGAAACGGATCCTCTGCCTGAGAAACTCTGGCTGCCAGGATTCTTTCATCTCTTGGGTTGAGAAAGGTCGGCTCTACATTTGTGAAGTTCTCCTTTTTGCTTTGCAAAAAGGAGACTTGCAATTTCCATCCGGTTGGAAGTGTCACTGCAGGATGAAGAGAAGGGCTGGGATGCAGGAGTAAAAATAGCCCAGGGAGCACGCATTTTAATTAGCATTTTTGACAAAACATATGGCAGTTAAAACACAATGCTCATGCAGCGCCTCGCCTCATTCTTTTTAACAGAACTGACTAAATACTTTCGGGGATAATTGCTTCACTGTTGCGTTATTCTCTTCCCGTTGCTTTGACGTGCTGCAGAGGAAGAATGAGGAACGATGGCATGACTGTTTTTCATGCCCATTAAAGAACCACAGAGCAAAAAGGGACCTCAACGAGCATCTAGTTTCACTTCCGGCCATGCACCCAACTAGAGCACTCCTGAAAGACACCCATGCAATCTCTACCTTAAAAGCTATAAAGATGGAGAGTCCAACAGTTTTCAAGCCAGTCTTTTCCACGTCTTATAGAAAAATGTTCTTCCTAAGGTTTAGGTGGAATTTTCTTTCTTGTCATCGGAATCCATGGTTTCATGTTCTAGAACAGTGTTTCTCAACCTGGGGGTCGGGACCCCTCTGGGGGTCACAAGGGAGTGTCAGAGGGGTCGCCAAAGACCATCAGAAAACATAGTATTTTCTGTTGGTCATGGGGGTTCTGTGTGGAAAGTTTGGTCCAATTCTATCGTTGGTGGGGTTCAGAATGCTCTTTGATTGATTGTGAACTATAAATCCCAACAACTACAACTCCCAAATGGCAAGGTCTATTTTCTCCAAATTCTACCAGTGTTCACATTTGGGCATATTGAGTACTTGTGCCAAGGTTGATCCAGATCCATCATTGCTTGAGTCCACAGTGTTCTCTGGATGTAGGTGAACTACAACTCCAAAAACTCAAGGTCAATGTCCACCAGACCATCCCAGTATTTTCTCTTGGTCATGGGAATTCTGTGTGCCATGTTTGATTCAATTCCATCATTGATGGAGTTCAGAAGGCTCTTTGATTTAAGGTGAACTATAAATCCCAGCAACTCCAGCATTACCAAATGACAAAATCAATCACTCCCAACCCCACCAGTATTCAAATTTTGGGCATATCAAGTATTTAGCAAAATTTGGTCCAGTGACTGAAAGTACATCCTGCATATCAGATATTTACATTACAATTCATAACAGTAGCAAAATTAGTTATGAAGTAGCAACGAAAATAACATTATGGTTGGGGGTCACCACAACATGAGGACCTGTACTAAGGGGTCGCGGCATTAGGAAGGTTGAGAACCACTGTTCTAGAACTTGGAGCAGCAGAAAACAAGCTTACTCTATCATGTCAACCTACAACCTTCTCTTCTGCAAGTTAAGCTGTTGCAAATAAAGCTTCTTTTCCAGAGCTTTGATAATCTTGGTTGCTCTTCTTGAACACATCCCAACTTGACAATACTTTGGGCCTTGTGGTCAACCTCTGATGTTTCCTTTCAATAGTCTCAATGATAGAAGAATTGTTGAATCAACGAGGCACCATAACTACATCTAATGAATGTTCAGCTTCTGACTTGCTTAGAAGGGAACCAAAAGTCAGTAGGAACATGGACTTTGAGCCTTAAAGTTAATGTCTGGCTTTCCCTTTCTTGAGTCCCAATGAGAACAAAATTATTGAATCAATGAGGCACCATAGCTACATCTAATTGAACGTTCAGCTTCTGACTTGCTTGGAAGAACATGGACTTTGGGCCTTATAGTCAACTTCTGACTTGCTTTTTCAAGAATCCCAGTGACAGCAGTGTTACTGAATCAATGAGGCAGTATAGCTACATCTCATGAATGTTCAGCTTCTGACTTACTTGGAGGAGAAACAAAACTCTGAAGCTGAGGAACATATGAAGTAAGAACACAGACTTTGGGCCTTATAATCAACTTGTGACTTGCTTTTTCAAGAATCCCAGTGACAGCAGTGTTACTGAATCAATGAGGCAGGATAGCTACATCTCATGAACGTTCAGCTTCTGACTTGCTTGGAGGAGAAACAAAACTCTGAAGCTGAGGAACATATGTAGTAAGAACACAGACTTTGGGCCTTATAGTCAACTTCTGACTTGCTTTTTCAAGAATCCCAGTGACAGCAGTGTTACTGAATCAATGAGGCAGGATAGCTACATCTCATGAACGTTCAGCTTCTGACTTGCTTGGAGGAGAAACAAAACTCTGAAGCTGAGGAACATATGTAGTAAGAACACAGACTTTGGGCCTTATAGTCAGCTTCTGACTTGCTTTTTCAAGAATCCCAGTGACAAAAGTGTTATTGAATCAATGAGGCAGGATAGCTACAGCTCATGAATGTTCAGCTTTTGGCTTGTTTGGTGGTGAAACAAAAGTCAACAGACTCAATGACAGAAGAATGATTGCATCAATAAGGCATCATAGCTACACATCTAAATCAATGTGGCACCAAAACTACATCTAACAAATGGTCAGCTTCTGACTTGTTTGAATTAGAACCAAAAGTCTGAAGTTGCACAACATACGCAGTAGGAACATGAATTTTGGGCCTTATGGGCAACCTCTGATCTGTCCTTTCAATAGATCCAATGGCAAAAGAATAATTGCATGAATGAGGCAACATAACTACGTGTAACTCAAGGAGGCACAGTAGCTGTATCTAATGAATGTTCAGCTTCTGACTTGTCTAGAGGAGGAATACAAGTCTGAAGCTGCCCAACATAGGAACATGGAATGGTAGAAGCCAGGTGGTCAATATGAAATAGGCTATTTTGGGATGGAGTCTTGCTTCCCATCATCCCTTCCCAAGCTGCTCTGCCTTTTCCTTGCATCTCTCTCCTGCCTGTTGTCACAAAGCTGGTGTTCAGCTCCGCCGCCTCTTAGCTCCAGCCAAACAGGCAAACAAAACTATTACAGCTGATAATAATTTTAGAGACACAGCCACCAAAACAAACGACAAGGACAAAACACAAGCTGTGCGTGACGCTGCTTGTCAGCAAAACACATGGAAGCGGAAATCTGCTGTTTTGAAGCCTTGCATCTGTTGCAGGAGAGAAAATGCTGGAGAGGAGAGGGGGACTGAGAGAAGATAAAAGAAAGAAGAGAAGTGGAGGGGGGAGAAATATGGCAGCTTCTTTGAGACTAACTTTTATGGATATAAACCAGCCATGGGCAAACTTTCTAACTTGGGGCCCACATGCTAGCACTGCCTGCTAAGAGGTCTGGCTGCCCAGTGTTGGAAGGAAGGAAGGGAAGGAGGAAGGAAGGAAAGAGAAAAGGAAGGAGGGATGAAAGAGTGGAAGGGAAGGATGGAATGAGAAAGAGGGAGAGAGGGAAGAAAGAGGAAAGGATGGAAGGACAAAAGTGAAGGAAGGACAAAAGGATGGATGGGAAGGAGGAAGGAGAAAGTGGGCAAGACGGAAGAAAAGGGGAAGGAGGGAAGGAAGGGAGAAAATAAAGAGAGAAGGAAGGAAGGATGAAAGGGAAAGATAGAAGGAAGGAGAAAGAGGAAAGAAAGGAGGAAGGAAGACCGAAAGGGTGGGAAATGGATGGAGGAAAAGAGAGAAGGAAGGAGAGACAAAAGGGTTGGAAGGGAAGGATGGAAGGAGAAAGAGGGAGAGAAGGAAGGAAGAGGAAGGAAGGATGAAAGTGAAGGAAGGATGAAAGGATGGAAGGGAAGGAGGAAGAGGGAGAGAGGTAAGAAAAGGGGAAGTAAAGAAGGGAGGGAGGGAGGAAAGAAAAAGAGAAGGAAGGAATGATGAAAGGGAAGAATAGAAAGAAGGAAGGAGGAAAAAAAGGAGGAAGGAAGAATGAAAGCGCGGGAATGGAGGGAGGGAGAAAGAGGGAGGGAGGGAAAGAGAGAAGGAAGGAAAGACAAAAAGGAAGGAGAAAGAGGGACAGAGGGAGGAAGAAGGGAGAGAAGGAAGGAAGGGTGAAAGGGTGGAAAGAAGGACAGAGGGGAAAAGAGGGAGGTAAGAGAAGGAGGGAAGGAGGGATGAAGGAAGGAAGGAAAGAGAGAAGAAAGGAAAGCTATGATAGTGAGAGAGAGGAGGGCCTGAGAAAAGAGCCCAGGGAGGTCACATTTGGCCCCCGGACTTGTGTTTCTCCATATCTGATACAAACCCACTTAGAATAATAGAATCATAGAGTTGGAAGAGACCTCATGAGCCATCCAGTCCAACCCCATTCGGCCAAGAAGCAGGAAAATTGCATTTAAATCACCCCTGATAGATGACCACCCAGCCTCTGTTTAAAAGCTTCCAAATAAGGAGCCTCCACCACACTCCAGGGCAGAGAGTTCCACTGCTGAACGGCTCTCACAAGAAGTTCAAATGGAATCTCCTTTCTTGTAGTTTGAAGCCATTGTTCTGCGTCCTAGTCTCCAGGGAAGCAGAAAACAAGCTTGCCCCCTCCTCCCTATGACTTTGTCTCACATATTTATACATGGCTATAATCATGTCTCCTCTCAGCCTTCTCTTCTTCAGGCTAAACATGCCCAGCTCTTTCAGCCACTCCTCACAGGGCTTGTTCTCCAGACACTTGATAATTTCAGTCACTCTCCTCTGGACACTTTCCAGTTTGTCACTATCTCCCTTCAATTGTGATGCCCAGAATTGGACACAATATTCCAGGTGTGGTCTAACCAAGGCAGAAGAGAGCATGGGTAGCATGACTTCCCTAGATCTAGACACTATGCTCCTATTGTTGCAAGCCAAATCCCATTGGCTTTTTTTGCCACCACATCACATTGTTGGCTCATGTTTAACTTCTTGCCCACGAGGACCACTTCTTCAGATGTAGCCTGGAATGCACTGTATTGTAGATTTACCCATTCAAAGTGACTCTATCTTCACTCCTTCCCCAGCATTAGGATCCGTGTCTCATTCCCCAGATGCCCACTTTGAGTTTTTTCAAAGGAAATGTGGCTTTTGAACATGATTTCAAGTGGAAAGTAAGCATTAGTGTTTAATCTGCCTCTCTCTGCACTTCGGCTTCTGCTAATTAACATGCTTATTTAATTAGCCCTTCAGGAAAGGCAGGCCACAATGGCATATTTGAGCATGTTGGATGCAAGTTGCCCATTAGCGCAAGACATCCTTTTCTAAAACCAAAGGTTAACTGATAAATGTTTCAGAGAGCCGTGGCTTAATTGGCAAAACTGGACTTTGGCTGCTTGTTATCAGTCTCAGCATCCTGCGTCTTGGGGGCATTGAATGCCCTAAGGGACCACATTAGTAAGAATAGGAAAGCAAAACAGGATTTCTGTAGAGAATATGGGGCCCATGTAAAAGATACTCAGCTGACTTTGTTTGATTCAACAGGGAGGAAGTTGCATTTCCTTGGCAAAGCAGTTGTTGTTGGTCATCAAGGAAGCCTTCTTGAACGAAGGTCAAGGAGCCATGGCCTTTGGGGTTCCACATCTGTCAAAACGGGATATTATCCACCCCATTATCCACATCTACCCAAGGGCACTATCTATCCCATTATCCACGTCTAGAGATCCAAGGTTAGAATTCCTATCATGGAAGGAATGCTACTCTTGGATCACTAGATGTGGATAATGGCATAGATAGTGCCCAAAACCAAGGTTACAACAACATGGTTCACTTCAAACAGATCGAGTGCCTGGCCGCTGTGTCTATCTGGATGAGGAGGAACAAGCTGAAGATCAATCCCGACAAGGCAGAGGTCCTCCTGGTCAATCGCAAACCTGACCGGGGTATAGGGTGGCAACCTGTGCTGGACAGGGTTACACTCCCCCTGAAGCCACAGGTCCGCAGTTTGGGAGTCCTCTTGGATTCATCGCTCACGCTTGAGGCTCAGGCATCGGCGGTGTCTGGGAGCGCTTTCGCACAATTGAGACTCGTGCGCCAACTGCGACCGTACCTCGCAAAGGCTGATCTGGCCGGGGTGGTCCATGCCTTGGTCACCTCCAGATTGGACTACTGCAATGTGCTCTATGTGGGGCTGCCCTTGAAAACGGCTCGGAAGTTCCAACTGGTCCAACGAGCAGCGGCCAGGATGTTAACTGGGGCCCCTTACAGAGAGAGGTCAACCGTCCTGTTCAAGGAGCTCCACTGGCTGCCGTTTATTTTCCGAACCCAATTTAAGGTGCAGGTGCTTACCTACAAAGCCCTGAACGGTTTGGGACCATCCTACCTACGTGACCGCATCTCCGTCTACGAACCCACACGTTCACTTCGGTCATCTGGAGAGGCCCTGCTCGTGATCCCGCCTGTGTCGCAAGCGCGTTTGGTGGGGACACGAGACAGGGCCTTTTCTGTGGTGGCCCCGACTCTGGAACACCCTTCCCAAAGATCTTAGTCAGGCCCCTACCCTGGCAGTCTTTAGAAAGAATTTGAAGACCTGGCTGTTCCGATGTGCCTTCCCAGAATAGGAAATCTCCAATACCAAGTCCCATAAACACTTTATTAAAACTAAGATTGCCGCACGCTGCACACTGCACTTGCCCTATAAGCCTTATCTACCACCTGTCACATCAGCACTTTTAATCCTGTACCCATTACTCTGGCCCGGCCCAGTTTTATTGTGTCTTAGAGTATTGTTTATTGCTTGTTGTTATACTGCTTTAATTGTTTTTAATTTGCCTTAGGTTTTATATTGTTGTATTGTGTGTTGAGGCCTTGGCCTTTGTAAGCCACATCGAGTCCTTCGGGAGATGCTAGCGGGGTACAAATAAAGTTTAATAATAGTAATAATAATAATAATAATAACATCTGTTATAGAACTCCAGTATGCTGATGACAATGTCGTCTGCGCACATCCAGAAGAAGACCTGCAAGCCACTCTAAACACTTTCGCAGAAGCATACGAGAAGCTCGGCCTGTCATTGAACATCGAGAAAACCAAAGTGCTGTTCCAGCAGTCACCAGCCCATCCCTCTCCAATGCCAGAGATACAGCTTAATGGTCTAACATTAGAAAATGTTGACCATTTCCGCTACCTTGGCAGCCACCTCTCCACCAAAGTCAACATCGACACCAAAATACAACACTGCCTGAGCTCTGCGAGTGCAGCTTTTTTCCAAATGAAGCAGAGAGTGTTTGAGGACCGGGACATCCGTAGGGAGACCAAGGTGCTTGTTTATAAAGCTATTGTCCTCCCAACCCTGCTATATGCCTGCGAAACATGGACTGTCTACAGACATCATATGCAACTCCTGGAACAATTCCATCAGCGCTGCCTCCGGAAAATCCTGCAAATTTCTTGGGAAGACAAGCGGACAAACGTCAGCGTGGTGGAAGAAGCAAAGACCACCAGCATTGAAGCGATGGTCCTCCACCATCAACTCCGCTGGACCGGCCACGTCCGGATGCCCGACCACCATTTCCCAAAGCAGTTGCTCTATTCCGAACTCAAGAACGGAAAATAGAATGTTGACGGACTGGAAAAGAAATTTAAAGATGGGCTCAAAGCCAACTTTAAAAACTCTGGCATAGACACTGAGAACTGGGAAGCCCTCCAGCTGGAGGTCAGCTGTGACCAGCAGTGCTGCAGAATTTGAAGAGGCACGAATGGAGGGCAAAAGAGAGAAATGTGCCAAGAGGAAGGCGCATCAAGCCAACCCCAACCGAGACCGCTTTCCACCTGGAAACCAATGCCCTCACTGCGGGAGAAGATGCAGGTCAAGAATAGGGCTCCACAGTCACCTACGGATCCACCAGAATACTGCTCCTGGAAGACTATCCTATTCGGCCAACGAGGGATTGCCTAAGTAAGTAAGCCCTTGGATAGATGTGGATAATATCCTTGAATCTTTAGATGTTGATAATGGGATGGATACTACTCTTTGATCTCTAGATATGGATAATGGGAGAGATCATGCCCTTGAATCTCTAGATGTGGATAATGGTGTGAACACTATCCTTGGATGTCTAGATGTGGACAATGGGATGGACACTATTCTTTGATCTCAATATGTGGATAATGGGATGGATACTACTCTTGACTCTCTAGATGTAGATAATGGGATGGATACAATTATTTGATCTCAAGATGTGGATAATGGGATGGATACTAATCTTAGATCTCTAGATGTGGATAATGGGATGGATAATATTCTTTGATCTCTAGATGTGGATAATGGCATAGATAGCGCCCTTGGATAGATGTGGATAATACCCTCCAATCTCTAGATGTGGATAATGGCATGGATACTACTCTTTGATCTCTAGATATGGATAATGGCAGAGATTCTATTCTTTGATCTCAAGATGTGGATAATGGGATGGATACTAATCTTGGATCTCTAGATGGGGATAATTGGATGGAAACTATTACTGAGAATTTGTGCCAAGTTTGGTCCAGATCCATCATTGTTTGAGTCTACAGTTCTCTCTAGATGTAGGTAAACTACAACTCCCAAAACTCAAGGTCAGTGCCCACCAAACCCTTCCAGTATTTTCTGTTGGTCATGGGAATTCTGTGTGCCAAGTTTGATTCAGTTCCATCGTTGGTGGAGTTCAGAATGCTCTTTGATTGTAGGTGAACTATAAATCGCAGCAACTACAACTCCCCCAGGACAAAATCAATACCCTCCCCCAATCTGTTACTATTCATAACAGCAGCAAAATGAGTTATGAAGTAGCAACGAAACTAATTTTATGGTTGGGGGTCATCATAACATGAGGAAGCGTATTAAGGGGTCGTGGCATTAGGAAGGTTGAGAACCACTGGCATAGATAGTGCCCTTGGATAGATGTGGATAGTACTCTTTGAGCTCTAGATATGGATAATGGGAGGGATTTTTAAATGTGGATAATGGGGTGGATACTACCCTTGAACCCTTGGTGACTCCAAACCCATTTGAGGCAGTGATTCGACTCCAATATCTAATTCGAATCTTAAGCTAAGGATGCATCTACATGATAGGATTAATACAGTTTGATCCCACTTGAGCTGCCATTGCTCAAGGTTATGGGATCCTGGGATTTGTAGTTTGGAGAGTAGCTATTTTCAAATATCAACTCCCAGAAGCCTCTAACCAGCTTTGGGAGTTATCCTCCACACACAAAAAGGAACTTTTCCAAGCCGTGGAATCAAGGGCACAAAGTCATAAGGCAACAGAAGCAGTTTGCCTTTTGAGAGGCCCAGCAGGATCCTTTCATTTCCTTTCAGCTTCCAGCTGATTCTGGCAGGAAAAAGGAGCTTAGCAAGAGGTACAAAGGTCAACCTCAGAAAAAGAAGGTTGCTTTCTTTCAGATTTGGAATATTGACTTTCTTTTTTCTGAAGTCGTGGAGGGCAGGGAGGTGGGCAGATGAAGGAACACAGCAGGAAAGGAAGAGTGCCCGGAGAAAGACAACGGAGCGAAATAATGTTTTTAAAACTCAGAGATGGTGTCTTGCAATAGCCATCCTTGCAACTTTGGGCCTGCTTTGAATGCTTTCCCATTACACCAGCGTTTCTCAACCTGGAGGTCAAGACTTCTGGGGGGTCACGAGGTGGGGTGTCAGAGGGGTCGCTAAAGACCATCAGAAAACACAGTGTTTTCTGTTGGTCATGGGGTTCGGTGTGGGAAGTTTGACACAATTCTATTGTTGATGTGGTTCAGAGTGTTCTTTGATTGTAGGTGAACTATAAATCCCAGCAACTACAAATACCAAATGTCAAGGTCAATTTTCCCCAAACATCACCAGTGTTCACATTTGGGCATATTGAGTATTCATGCCAAATTTGGTCTAGATCCATCACAGTGCTCGCTGGATGTAGGTGAACTACAACTCCCAAACTCAAGGTCAATGCCCACCAAAGCCTTCCAGTATTTTTTCTTGGCTATGGGGATTCTGTGTAGCAAGTTTGGTTCAGTTCCATCACTGTTGGAGTTCGGAATGCTCTTTGATTGTAGGTGAACTATAAATCCCAGCAACTACAGCTCCCAAATGTCAAGGTCTATTTTCCCCAAACATCACCAGTGTTCACATTTGGGCATATTGAGTATTCACGCCAAATTTGGTCTAGATCCATCACAGTGCTCGCTGGATGTAGGTGAACTACAACTCCCAAACTCAAGGTCAATGCCCACCAAAGCCTTCCAGTATTTTTTCTTGGCTATGGGGATTCTGTGTAGCAAGTTTGGTTCAGTTCCATCATTGTTGGAGTTCGGAATGCTCTTTGATTGTAGGTGAACTATAAATCCCAGCAACTACAGCTCCCAAATGTCAAGGTCTATTTTCCCCAAACATCACCAGTGTTCACATTTGGGCATATTGAGTATTCACGCCAAATTTGGTCTAGATCCATCACAGTGCTCGCTGGATGTAGGTGAACTACAACTCCCAAACTCAAGGTCAATGCCCACCAAAGCCTTCCAGTATTTTTTCTTGGCTATGGGGATTATGTGTACCAAGTATGGTTCAGTTCCATCATTGTTGGAGTTTGAAATGCTTTTTGATTGTAGGTGAACTATAAATCCTAGCAACTACAACTCCCAAATGACAAAATCAATCCCCTCCCCCAATCCCACCAGTATTCAAATGTGGGTGTATTGGGTATTTGTGCCAAATTTGGTCCAGTGAATGAAAATACATCCTGCAGGTCAGATATTTACATTACTGTTCACAGCGATAGCAAAATTACAGTTATGAAGTAGCAACGACAATAATGTTATGGTTGGGGGACACCACAACATGAAGAACTGTATTAAGGATTCGTGGCATTAGGAAGGTGGAGAAACACTGCATTACACTAGGTAAAAGGTAAAGGTTTTCCCCTGACATTAAGTCCAGTCATGTCCAACTTGCTGATCAAAAGTTTGGCGATTCAAATCCGGGGAGTGGGGTGAGCTCCCGCTGTAAGCCCCAACTTCTGCCAACCTAGCAGTTTGAAAACATGCAAATGTGAGTAGATCAATAGGTACCGCTTCTGCGGCAAGCTAACGGTGGTCCATGCAGTCATGATGGCCACATGACCTTGGAGTTGTCTATGGACAATGCCGACTCTTTGGCTTAGAAATGGAGGTGAAGTTGCTGATCGAAAGTTTGGCGATTCAAATCTGGGGAGTGGGGTGTGCTCCCGCTGTTAGCCTCAGCTTCTGCCAACCTAGCAGTTTGAAAACATGCAAATGTGAGTAGAACAATAGGTACAGCTTCTGCGGCAAGGTAACGGTGGTCCTTGCAGTCATGATGGCCACATGACCTTGGAGTTGTCTATGGACAATGCCGGCTCTTTGGCTTAGAAATGGAGGTGAACTTGCTGATCGAAAGTTTGGCGATTCGAATCGGGGGAGTGGGGTGAGCTCTCGCTGTTAGCCCCAACTTCTGCCAACCTAGCCATTTGAAAACATGCAAATGTGAATAGATCAATAGGTACAGCTTCTGCGGCAAGGTAACGGTGGTCCATGCAGTCATGATGGCCACATAACCTTGGAGGTGTCTATGGACAATGATGGCTCTTTGGCTTAGAAATGGAGGTGAACTTGCTGATTGAAGGTTTGGCGATTTGAATTGGGGGGAGCGGGGGGAGCTCCCACTGTAAGCCCCAACTTCTGCCAATTTAGCAGTTTGACAACATGCAAATGTGAGTAGATCAATAGGTACTGCTTCTGCGGTAAGGTAACGATGGTCCGTGCAGTCATGATGGCCACATGACCTTGGAGTTGTCTATGGACAATGCCGGCTCTTTGGCTTAGAAATGGAGGTGAACTTGCTGATCGAAAGTTTGGCGATTCGAATTGGGGGAGCGGGGTGAGCTCCCACTGTTAGCCCCAGCTTCTGCCAACCTAACAGTTGGAAAACATGCAAATGTGAGTAGATCAATAGGTACAGCTTCTGCGGCAAGGTAACGGTGGTCCATGCAGTCATGATGGCCACATAACCTTGGAGTTGTCTATGGACAATGCCGGCTCTTTGGCTTAGAAATGGAGGTGAACTTGCTGATCGAAAATTTGGAGATTCAAATCCTGGGAGTGGGGTGAGCTCCCGCTGTTAGCCCCAGCTGCTACCAACCTCTTTGGCTTAGAAATGGAGGTGTGACATCATTCCCCCAGAGTTGGACATGACTACACTTTATGTCAGGGGAAACCTTTACATTTACGTAACTCTTATTAATGCTTTCCTTTTTATCTGTGACTTCCTCTTGTTGTATATGCCTGTGTTGTGATTTTGTTGTTGTATGCCAATAAAGCCTGGGGGGCCCCTGCCCACCTGAAGGTCTCTGCAGGGAGCATTCAGTTCCTCATGTTTCGCTCGCACTTTTGCCGCAAGGGCTTTTGTGGCTCCCTGCGTGGGCAAGGGCTTGGGCGTTCCTTTGGGGGAATGCCGCTTTGGAAATGCACTATTGGGAACAACAGGGTGCTGAGTTGGTGCTTCAATCTTACAAGCCAGGCCTAGTCTCCTGGGGAGAAGCGGAGGATGAAGCCAGGTTCGGAAACACCCCAGAAGGATAATCTAGAACTTACTGGGAATTTTACTGCTCTTTCCTCCAAATGGCAAAGGTCCAAATCACCCTTGGAAACAGCACCTTGTTTTTAAAAAACAGCACTGTAGAAGATGGGTTTACAAAACCCCACATCCATATTTCCCTCTATAAATAAAAATTCTGTAAAGATAGGTGCAAAGGAAGCATGGTTTCCATCCTGTTGCAATTTCCAAGTGGGGCTCATGGATAGAATGTTGGAATGGATGCAAACAGAAGAGCAATCACATTGGAAATATTGGCTTCAAAGGTCCAAATATGTGACTCAGTTTAAGCCAGCTTCCTATGCTCTGATGAAAGGTCCTAGATTCAAACCCTGCATCTCCAAATAGGACTTAGCAAGGCCTTGTGCCAGAAACCCTGCAAAATTTTGCATATAATGGGCCAGAGTTGATAGTATTGGACTAAAATGACCACACTCTTTAGTCGCTTTTCCTATGGAAAGCTTCTGGTAGGATCATAGAATTGTACAACTGAAGGCCATCCAAACCAACCCACTTCTGCCAGGCAGGGACAGCACCCCAGCAGATGGCCATCCAGCCCCTGTTTAAAAGCTACCAAAGAAGGAGATTTCAATGGACTCTGAGGCAGTTAATTCCACTGTTGAACAGCATTTGGCAGGGGGTTGGACTGGATGGTCCACGAGGTTTCTTCCAACTCTATGATTCTACTTAGCAACCGGAAGTTCTTCTGAATATTCAGGTGGAATTTCCTTTACGTTCTTGTGGGGTTTTTTCGGGCTATAGGGCCATGTTCTAGAGGCATTTCTCCTGACGTTTCGCCTGCATCTATGGCAAGCATCCTCAGAGGTAGTGAGGTCTGTTGGAATTAGGACAATGGGTTTATATATCTGTGGAATGGCTGGGGTGGGGCAAAGAGCTCTTCTCTGCTGGAGCTAGGTGTGAATGTTTCAACTGACCACCTTCATTAGCATTTGAAGGCCTGGCTGAGCCTGGGAAAATCTTTTGTTGAGAGGTGTTAAGATGTGCCTGGTTGTTTCCTCTCTGCTGTTTTGCTGTTGTAATTTTAGAGGTTTTTTTAATACTGTAGCCATATTTTGTTCATTTTCATGAACAGGAAACAACCAGGCACCTCTTAACACCTCTCAACAAAAGATTTTCCCAGGCTCAGCCAGGCCTTCAAATGCTAATAAATGTGGTCAGTTGAAACATTCACACCTAGCTCCAGCAGAGAAGAGCTCTTTGCCCCATGGCTCTATAGCCCGAAAAAACCCACAAGAACTTAGTGATTCCAGCCATGAAAGCCTTCGACAATACAATAGGGTCAGGAATGGGAAAAGCAGAGAGCAGTAACCATAGTCCAATGCTGCCAAGAAACCTCTGCGAGAAGTTCATCTCAATTTGGCAATGACTTGAAGGCCCGTCACAACAAGAAAAGCATTCAAAGTGTGGTCCAGAATAGACATGGGGTCCAAATTTGGTCCCTTGACCCACTCAAGTTCCCAGTCTTTCCTCGATCGATTTATACTATGTAACAGAATTTGAAAAAAAATCTGTTCCTGGTTTGAAAGCATTATTTCCTGTTTAATTGTGTGGCACTTACTTTGGAAGTAGTTGTTCTACTCCAGAACCTTTGTTTTTGTGGCTGCCACAAACTTTGTTGAATTGGTTGAGACTCTAGGACAGTGTTTCTCAACCTGGGGGTCGGGACCCCTGGAGGGGTCGCGAGGGGGTGTCAGAGGGGTCACCAAAGACCACCAGGAAACATAGTATTTTCTGTTGGTCATGGAGGTTCTATGTGGGAAGTTTGGCCCAATTCAATCGTTAGTAGGGTTCAGCATGCTCTTTGATTGTAGGTGAACTATAAATCCCAGCAACTACAATTCCCAAATGTCAAGGTCTATTTTCCCCAAACTCCAAGAATTGAGAATTCGTGCCAAGTTTGGTCCAGATCCATCATTGTTTAAGGCTACAGTGCTCTCTTGATGTAGGTGAACTACAACTCCCAAAACTCAAGGTCAATGCCCACCAAACGCTTCCAGTATTTTCTGTTCGTCATGAGAGTTCTGTGTGCCAAGTTTGGTTCAATTCCATCGTTGGTGGAGTTCAGAATGCGCTTTGATTGTAGGTGAACTATAAATCCCAGCAACTACAACCCCCAATTGACTAAATCAACCCCCTGCTCAACCCCACTAGTATTCAAATTTGCATGTATTGGGTATTTGTGCCAAATTTGGTCCAGTGAATGGAAATACATCCTGCATATTGGATATTTACATGGCAATTCATAACGGTAGCAAAATTACAGTTGTGAAGCAACAACAAAAATAATGTTATGGTTGGGGGTCACCACAACACGAGGAACTGTGTTAAGGGGTCACGGCATTAGGAAGGTTGAGAAACACTGATTTATACTATGTAACAGAATTTGAAAAAAAATCTGTTCCTGGTTTGAAAGCATTATTTCCTGTTAAATTGTGTGGCACTTACTTTGGAAATAGTTGTTCTACTCCAGAAACTTTGTTTTTGTGGCTGCCACAAACTCTGTTGAATTGGTTGAGACTCTAGGAGATATTCATATAGCAAAATGTGCTGCAGGATTTCCTTCCCGCAAAAATAAAAATTTTGGAGTTTGATGCATTTTTCGACATTTTTATGATAGAACCAATAAGGAAATGACATTTATAACCCAGGAACAAAAATCATGTTGGGTTGTTGTAAGTTTTTCAGGCTATATGGCCATGTTCTAGAGGCATTCTCTCCTGACGTTTCTCCTGCATCTATGGCAAGCATCCTCAGAGGTAGTGAGATCTGTCATGTTACACAGTGTTATTGAAGTGGAAGAAAGGCAAGAGGCTTACCGTAGAGGATGGTGATGAGGGACACCGGCATGACCAGGATGCCCACCAACATGTCGGCCACCGCCAAAGACATCAAGAAGTAGTTGGTGGCATTCTGGAGCTTCTTCTCCAAAGAGACAGCCATGATGACCAAGATGTTGCCTCCAATGGTCAGCAGGATGATGACCAGGATGAGGAGGGCCGGCCAGTTTTTCTCCCCGAGGGATGTCCGGGAGACCTCTGCCTCCAGGGAGGCGTTGAGGGGCTCCGAGGTGGGCAGGCTGTGGTTCAAAGTCCAGTTAGGGGTCAGCTGCCAGGCCATGAGGCTGCTGAAGTCCAGTGTGACGGAGGCCGTGGTCAGGCCCACCAAGAGGCCACTGCCCCCCTTGACGGCGCTCATCGCCCACTGACGGACCCCGTTCTCAAATGGAAGGCGGAGGAGGCCCAATGCAGAGGCAAGATCTCTGGGCAATGGGGCCACCAAGGCAGGCCGCCTGCCATGACGGGTGGAGGTGCATCGAAGTCGGAGAGGAGTCTCCACAGAATCCCGCCAAGGCCGGGCTTTCTGGACAGCCGATGCCCACTGGCCGGTGGCAACAGGGTTTTGGCAACAAGGTCCAACTCATGGTCAAGGCTGGCATTCTGCAAAAGGGAAAGGAGAGAGACAGTGTTGGAAGGAATCAAAGGAAGAAAGGAAGACAGAGGGCCCTTCCACACAGCCGTACAACCCTGAATATCAAGGGAGAAAAACATTCTGGGATATTTTTCTGGCTTGATATTCTGGGTTATATGCCTGCCAAAAGGGACAGTTTAACTTACGCTTACGATCGTGCCATCACCACACAAGAAGGGAGCTTCGAAATGGTTGAACAGAAACTCTCTGAAGCTTTAGGTGCTCTTACTGATTCCTAATCCATCTAAAATGCAGACATGTGCTTTTCACCTTAAGAATAGACAAGTATCTTGAGCTCTGAGGATTATTTATTTATTTATTTTAAACTTTTGTGTCCCGATCTTCTCTACCTCCGGAGAGGGACTCAGACCAGCTAACAGCAAGTATTCAGTGCTCACAAACAAACCTTTAAAACGTCATATATAAACAATAAGTTAAAAATACATATCAGATAAAAAGCATAATAAAACATTCGCCAGGATAAAAACAACATCCAACTCAGTCCGCACACTGTGGTCAATACCTTAATCAATTACCAGTCTCGGCCATCACTCTGCAAATGCCTTGTTCCACTTGCTTCCTAAAGGTTAAGAGGGAGGGGGCAGATCTAATTTCGTTTGGGAGAGAGTTCCATAGCCGGGGAGCCACCACAGAAAAGGCCCTGTCTCTTGTCCCCACCAAAAGCGAAGGTGGCGGGACTTAGAGCAAGGCCTCTCTGGAAGATCTTAATGCCCTTGATGGTTCGTAGGGGAAAATCTTACTGGAGCATTGCAGCACACCCAAATACCTGGACCGTGCTCTGATTTATAAGAAGTATAGCTTGAATATTAATCAAAAATTCTAGAAATTCTAGAAATTTGTATTTTGGTATTTTATTTATTTATTTTAGTCTTTTTTCTTTCTCACCATTGGGACCGCATTAAGTCCACGAATCCTGATGAATGGATTTTCTTCTACCGTACTTGTACAGCGTCGCCCTTGATGCTTTCATACAGTCACTGCATACGGCAGGGACGTGGCCACTGCCATTTTTGAGCTCCCCCCAAAATATGCAGCAGTCACAGATTCTCCAATCCAGATTGGAAGTTTCAGTACCCGCTCTATAAGATGACTCCTGGCGTATAAGACTACTCCCGCATATAAGACGACTCCCATGCACAAGGCTACTCCAGCATATAAGACGACTCTCGTGTATAAGATGACTCCCGCGTATAAGACGACTCCTGACTTTTGAGAAGATTTTCTTGGGTTAAAAAGTAGTCTTATACGCCAGAATATATGGTACTTTCAAAGTCAGGCTGGCACAATTAAACAGGAAATAATACGAAGGATATTTTTTAAAGTAAGGTCTGTTTTGTTGTAGACACTAGTAGTTTGTGCGCATACCACAACGAGCGTGTGCGTCGTGTACCGGCATGCCTCGGAAGCAACTGTGCTCAGTTTCCGCTCTGTAGCTCACCTGTACGGTTCTGTTCTGTGCTTTAAAAATGTTTAAGACTATCAACTCACCCGCCACATGTGAGGTTCGCTCAGTGATACGGTTTTTGTCAGCAAGGAACCTGCCTGCTGCAGAAATTCACCGACAGATTTGTGAAGTGTACGGTGATACTGTTATGAGTGAAAGCAAAGTGCGTAAGTGGGTACGACAATTCAAAGATGGCCGTGACAACATCCATGATGACGACGACGTGAAAACGGCAGTGAACTCTTGGTTATCAGAGCAGGCGGCAAGTTTTTATGAAGAGGGTATTTTAAAATTGGTTCAGATGTATGATAAGTGTTTGAACAAACTTGGCAACTATGTCGAAAAATAGAGTGGAGTATGTACTTTCTGAAAATAAATTTACTTTTTTGAAATAAACTTTCGTTGTGTACTTATGTTCAAACGGACCTTACTTAAAAAATACCCCTCGTACTTGCAAACCAGGAACAAAATTTTTAAAAATTTTGTCACATAGTGTAATATTTCCAGTAAACTGAGCCTAGCACATTGGTGCAAACTTCTTGGCAAACTAAACCCTTGCATTCCCATCCACTGGCCTGGATCAAAGCATAGGGTGTTCATCATAATCACAAGGAGAGTGATATATCCGAGTATCCCCAAAACAATCTCGCCACCTCCCTTGTTCTGCAAAGACCTCCCAAACCTTCTTGAATCTGGATCCACTGTTTGGTTGCAGGAGTGTTAAGCTGAAAGGCACTGTTCCAGGTCTCTATTTTCAGACTTGACACCAGCCTTTCGGTCCCACAATGCCTCCCTTGCAATAAATCTCCCCCAAGAGCCAGGCTCCTTTCAACCTTTGCCCTTTGAGATTCTTCTGATGCCAAGTCACCCTTCTCTCTCTCTCTCTCTCTCTGGTTCCGAGAAGCCAAAAAAAGAGACAGGAATAAACCAAGTCCCTAAATGGAAGCAGCTGGGATGGGTCCCCACATTTTGAGCCAAAGCAGGACAACTATTAAAAGAAAGGAAGGAAGAAGCCCAAGGAAAACATCAAGGCGCCTAGACACACCATTGCATTCCGGAGTATGGATTTTCTCATATTTTGGAGTATCAGTTCCCTATCCAAATATTTTATTGCAATGCCTTTCCCAAGGAAGGGTTGGCCCTGAGAGAGTTTGGGGTGGGAATCAATTTGGGGCTCTGGTTTGATTTCACTACATAAAATGATTTTGTTCTTGGGTTATAAATGCCATTTCATTATTGGTTCAATCATAAAAACATGGAAAAACTGTATTAAACTTTGCAGATCATCCTGCAGCACATTTTGCTCTAATTTTTCAATGAATATCTCCTAAAGTAGTGGTTCTCAACCTTCCCAATGCCGCGGCCCCTTAATACAGCTCCTCATGTTGTGGTGACCCTCAACCATAACATTATTTTCATTGCTACTCCATAACTGCAATTTTGCTACTGTTATGAATTGCAATGTAAATATCTGATATGCAGGATGTATTTTCATTCACTGGACCAAATTTGGCACAAATACCTGATAACCCCAAATTTGAATACTGGTGGAGTTATGGGAGGAGACTGATTCTGTGATTTGGGAGTTGCACTTGCTGGGATTTATAGTTCACTTACAATCAAAGAGCATTCTGAACTCCACAAACACTGGAATCAGAGGCGGCCCTAGGTAATTTTCAATGGTAAGCAAACCATATTTTGGTCCATCCCACCCGCCCCCAACCAATCATTGATATATATTTTCTGTTCGTCGTGGGAGTTCTGTGTGCCATATTTGGTTCAATTCCATCATTGGTGGAGTTCAGAATGCTCTTTGATTGTAGGTGAACTATACATCCCAGTAACTACACTTGCCGCACTTGCTCCCTTGCCTGGCCTGCTTTGGGTCCAGAGGCGTGCCTGAAGACCCCCGGCATGTGCACCAAAAGTCACCTCTTCTCCTGACTTTCTCCTCAGCCATTGGGACCAAGAGAGAGACAGAGAGAGAGAGGTGGAGATGCCCACCTTTCCTGAAGGTAGGTGGAGGTGGGAGATACCTCCAGTCGGAGGGGCTCTCTCTCTCTCTCTCTCTCTCTCTCAGTGTCCCAATGGCTGAAGAGAAAGTCAGGAGAAGAGGCGACTTTTGGTGCGCACGCTGGGGTCTTCAGACACGCCTCCGGACCTGAAGCGGGCCAGGCACAGCGGCTTGGGGAGAGGAGGCGGGTGGAGCGCCGGGGGATCAGGAAAAGGAGCCGGTCATGGGGAAGGGATCGAACTTGGAGAACGATCGAGCGCCGGCTCTGCTCGCGCACCCGGTGGCTGGGTGGAGCAGGAATGAGAGGGGCTAGGCGAGGCTCAAGGGCCCAGCCCCTTTGGGAAGAGGATTGCCCGGCAGCGAGGCAAGAAAGCCGAGGCTCCCCCCGTACTGCTAGGACTGTTGTGAGCTGAGGGGATGCTCCTCAAGTGGCAGTCGAGGGGCGTTTACAGAGGCACCTCTGCACCCCTGGCAAAAAAAAAAAGTGTTCTGCAACCGCTTACTTTGCGTAATGGACGAGCCGCCCCTGGCTGGAATTGAACCAAACTTGGCACACAGAACTCCCATGACCAACAGAAAATACTGGAAGGGTTTGCTGGGCATTGACCTTTAGTTTTGGAGTTGTAGTTCACCTACATCCAGAGAGCACTGTGGACTCAAACTATGATAGATCTGGACCAAACTTGGCAGGAATACTCAATATGCCCAAACGTGAATACTGGTGGAGTTTTGGGAAAATAGACTTGACATTTGGGAGTTGTAGTTGCTGGGATTTCTAGTTCACCTACAATCAAAGAACATTCTGAACCCCACCAAACTTCCCACACAGAACCCTCATGACCACATTCAAGCTGGAATGTGTCCAGAGGAGGGCGACTCAAATGATCAAGGGTCTGGAGAACAAGCCCTATGAGGAGCGGCTTAAAGAGCTGGGCATGTTTAGCCTGAAGAAGAGAGCAGTACGTGTGAAAAAGATCTTGGAGTCCTCGTGGACAACAAGTTAAACATGAGCCAACAATGTGATGTGGTGGCAAAAAAGCCAATGGGATTTTGGCCTGCATCAATAGGAGCATAGTGTCTAGATCTAGGGAAGTCATGCTACCATGCTACAATATTCCAGGTGTGGTCTAACCAAAATGGAATAGAGCATGCTCTATTCCATTTTGGTTAGACCACACCTGGAATATTGTGTCCAATTCTGGGCACCAAAATTCAAGAGAGATATTGACAAGCTGGAATGTGTCCAGAGGAGGGCAACTAAAATGATCAAGGGTCTGGAGAACAAGCCCTATGAGGAGCGGCTTAAAGAGCTGAGCATGTTTAGCCTGAAGAAGAGAAGGCTGAGAGGAGATATGATAGCCATGTATAAATATGTGAGAGGAAGTCACAGGGAGGAGGGAGCAAGCTTGTTTTCTGCTCCCCTGGAGACTAGGACACAATGGAACAATGGCTTCAAACTACAAGAAAGGAGATTCCATCTGAACATGAGGAAAAACTTCCTGACTGTGAGAGCTGTTCAGCAGTGGAACTCTCTGCCCTGGAGTGTGGTGGAGGCTCCTTCTTTGGAGGTTTTTAAACAGAGGCTAGATGGCCATCTGTCAGGGGTACTTTGAATGCAATATTCCTGCTTCTTGGCAGGGGGTTGGACTGGATGGCCCATGAGGTCTCTTCCAACTCTATGATTCTATGATTGACTAGCCGTCCCTTGTCACGCGTTGCTGTGGCCCACATGGGGGTTCTGTGTGGGAAGTTTGGCCCAATTCCATCATTGGTGGGGTTCAGAATGCTCTGTGATTGTAGGTGAACTACCAATCCCAGCAACTACAACTCCCAAATGTCAAGATTCTATTTTCCCCAAACTCCACCAGTGTTCACATTTGGGCATATTGAGTATTTGTGCAGAGTTTGGTCCAGATCCATCATTGTTTGAGTCCACAGTGCTCTCTGGATATAGGTGAACTACAACTCCAAAACCAAAGGACACTGCCCACCAAACCCTTCCAGTATTTTCTGTTGGTCATGGGAGTTCTGTGTCCCAATATTGGTTCAACTCCATCATTGGTGGGGTTCAGAATGCTTTTTGCTCCCTTGCCACGCATTTCTGTGGCCCACATGGGGGTTCTGTGTGGGAGGTTTGGTCCAATTCTGTCATTGGTGGGGTTCAGAATGCTCTGTGATTGTAGGTGAACTACCAATCCCAGCAACTATAACTCCCAAATGTCAAGATTCTATTTTCCTGCAAACTCCACCAGTGTTCACATTTGGGCATATTGAGTATTCGTGTAGAGTTTGGTCCAGATCCATTATTGTTTGAGTCCACAGTGCTCTCTGGATGTAGGTGAACTACAACTCCAAAACCAAAGGACACTGCCCACCAAACCCTTTCAGTATTTTCTGTTGGTCATGGGAGTTCTGTGTCCCAGTATTGGTTCATGGGGATTCCATGTGGGAAGTTTGAGCTAATTCTATCATTGGTGGGGTTCAGAATGCTCTTTGATTGTAGGTGAACTATAAATCCCAGCAACTACGACTCCCAAATGACAAAATCAATTTTTTGAGTGAAGGACATACATTGGGCTGTTAGGTATCTTGTGTCCAAATTTGGTGTCAATTCGTCCAGTGGTTTTTGAGTTCTGTTAATACTACAAACGAACATTACATTTTTATTTATATAGATAAGGAGGTTCTGTTGTCATATCATCAAGTAAGCTTTCAACTTTGCCTGTTCTAGTATCTTTTAATGGCGAGCTATCTTATACCCCGGCCATCCGTTGTGTTTTTACTCTGCTAATGTTATGCTTTAAGAGGAAGGTCAAACTGATTCAAATGGATTCGTGTAACTCTGGTCAAACGACCTTCCACACCTTTTGGCATTAACATTTCCGACCGTTTCTGGAATAGAATAACTACTTTCAAAGTCAGGACCGCACAATTAAATAGGAAGAACACTTTCAAACTCGGAACAGAAAATTTTTCAATTTTTGTTTCATAGGGTTATCATTAGCTGCTGCTCGGAAGGCGCCAAAGCATAGGCATTGCTAACCCGAGACGGAGACGAAACGCATCGATGAAGGTTGATTAAAACACAATTACGGAGCAACGGCTCAAAGCGGGCAGAGATCTCCTTGGGAGGGGAAAAGAGTTGAGATTTATGGCAATGAGGGAGTAAAGATGGAGGCAGCAGAGACAAAACCAGAGCGGAAATGTTTCCAATTAAAGCACCACTTTCCTGCTCAAAAGCCAGCCTGAAATATCGCTTTCAGAGCCCTCCCTTGCTCCACATCATTTGCTTTTCCACACAGTAGTTATCGGGACTTGAAAGGCCCTTTATCATCAGGTTGGGCTGCCAGAAGGACCACCATCCATGCAAATAAAGATGGAGATTGGCAGAAAGTTGATGGCAAGGCGAGACAGGGAATGGTTGACATTTCCCAATCCCCAATTCTGGGGCTTGCTAGTTGGATGATGGGAGTTGGCCTCTGACACTTCCGGAAACAGAGGAAAGCTGTGTTATTGCCATTGTGATGATGGTGGTGTGCCTTCAAATCCTCTGCAACTCAGAATAAATCCTATAGTTGGAAGAGACCTCCAAGGGTCATCCAGTCCAACCCCATTCTGCCAGACCCTCCAGACAACTCCTCCATCAAGCCTCTGCTAAAATCCATATAATAGTATCAAAGACTTGGAAGAGATACCCAAAGGCCATCCAGTCCAACCCAATTCTGCTATGCAGGAGAAGCACAACCAAAGCCATCTGACGTCTCCTGACGTTTCGCCTGCATCTATGGCAAGCATCCTCAGAGGTAGTGAGGTCTGTTGGAAATAGGAAAATGGGTTTATATATCTGTGGAATGGCTGGGGTGGGGCAAAGAGCTCTTCTCTGCTGGAGCTGGGTGTGAATGTTTCAACTGACCACCTTCATTAGCATTTGAAGGCCTGGCTGAGCCTGGGAAAATCTTTTGTTGAGAGGTGTTAAGATGTGCCTGGTTGTTTCCTCTCTGCTGTTTTGCTATTTTTGCTGTTTTGCTGATGAACCAGCCTGGACACAGCATATTATTTGAGAACACAGAAATGCTGGACCACACCAACAACCACCATGTCAGACTACACAGAGAAGCCATTGAAATCCACAAGCATGTGGACAATTTCAACAGAAAGGAAGAGACCATGAAAATGAACAAAATCTGGCTACCAGTATTTAAAAAACTCTAAAATTACAACAGCAAAACAACAGAGAGGAAACAAACAAGGACATCTAACTACCTCTCAACAAAAGTTTGCTCTAGGCACTGTCAGGTCATTATATGCTAATCAAGGTGGTCAGTTGAAACATTCACACCTAGCTCCAGCAGACAAGCATCCTTTGTCCCACCCTGGTCATTCCACAGATATATAAACAGCAGAGTGGAAACAACCAGGCACATCTTAACACCTCTCAACAAAAGATTTTTCCAGGCTCAGCCAGGCCTTCAAATGCTAATGAAGGTGGTCAGTTGAAACATTCACACCTAGCTCCAGCAGAGAAGAACTCTTTGCCCCACCCCAGCCATTCCACAGATATATAAACCCATTGTCCTAATTCCAACAGACCTCACTACCTCTGAGGTTGCTTGCCATAGATGCAGGCGAAACGTCAGGAGAGAATGCCTCTAGAACATGGCCCTATAGCCCGAAAAAACCCACAAGAACCTAGTGATTCCAGCCATGAAAGCGTACGACAATACAATATTATGGTAGGTGGTCACCACAACATGAGGAACTGTATTAAGGGGTCATGGCATTAGGAAGGTTGAGAACCACTGCTCTAAACTAAATTCTGCCTATGTGCCAAATGCTGCAGTCAAGCTGGAGTGGGTCAAATTTCGATTGAAGCCTGGGTTTGGATCCTTAAATTCCTTTATTGGTTGAAATCAGTGTTTTGCTCAGTGGGCCTGGCCCCTCTCTTGTCATTTTGCCAATTCCTACCACTGTGACCATAACAATAGATGAAAAATGTAAGGCCGTGGGTGTCAAAGCCCCAACATAATACCCCGTACTTAATTCAGCTCAAATTCGGCAAATTAAAGGGAAGAATATTAATGTTCCTAGTAATGAAGCATGAATTATGCATCCGTTGGGCCAGCGTGTGTTGTGGGATTCCTCCACTCCGCTTACACCCACCGATCCCGAAACCTCCCAGTTAATATCCACCCTAATGACTTTTTAAAAATTAATTTGGGGTTGAAATAAATTTGTTCAGGTTTCCTTACTGCTTTGGTGCGGCTAAGTTGAGTCTCTCAGTCCGCCGAGTGGGAATCGTCGGAGTATTTCTTTTTCTCCCCCTGCTGCAAATGACTCCCAAATTGCCTTGCTTTTTTGACAGAGAGAGTCGGTAACAAGGCAAAAGGGTTTAGGAGGCAGCCAACTGTCAGTTTTGACAACAAAGCAAACATGAGGAAAGGTTGCCTGGGAGAGGAAAATGGGATCATTTGGAAAGGGAGGACCAGCTCAGAAAGGATTTCAGCACAGAAACATCCCCAGAATCTCCTTTTCCTCTGTGCCGGATGCAGGGGAGGGAGAATAATAGAATTATAGAGTTGGAAGAGACCTCATTGCATTCAAACCATCCCCGACAGATGGCCATCCAGCCTCTGTTTAAAAGCTTCCAAAGAGGGAGCCTCCACCACACTCCGGGGCAGAGAGTTCCACTGCTGAACAGCTCTCACAGTCAGGAAGTTCTTCCCAATGTTCAGATGGAATCTCTTTTCTTGTAGTTTGAAGCCATTATTCCCCGTCCTAGTCTGCATGGAAGCAGAAAACAAGCTTGCTCCCTCCTCCCTATTTATTTATTTACAGCATTTATATTCCGCCCTTTTCACCCCACAGGGGACTCAGGGCAGATTGCAGTGTACACATATATGGCAAACATTCAATGCCAATTTAGACATACAACATATACAGACATACACAGAGGCTATTTAACTTTTTCTGGCCACCAGGGGAGCTGTTGCTTTCATCGTCCATCTGCGACACTGATGAAGTACTTCTGCATTCCCAGCATGCTTTTTTGCTGGAGTGCTTTGCTGGAGTCTTTTTTATGGCCTCATAAATTAGTTAATTTAGCCTCCCCACACTTTAAAGTGGTACCTAATTTTCCTATTTGACAGATGCAACTGTCTTTCAGGTTGCAAAGGTCAACAACAGGCTACACAATTGGTTGGAAACCTACTCCAACCCGGGCTGGCTTCAAACTCATGACCTTTTGGTCAGAGTGATCTTAATGCAGCTGACACTCAGCCAGCTGCACCACAATCCCTATGACTTCCTCATAGAGAAAGAAGGAAGGAAGG